>NC_143432.1:7262875-7569000 GCF_059467195.1 Physcomitrium patens
GTTCCTTCAGTTTCTTGTCAGTTTCTTGTCATTCGTCCTGCTGATCTTTAGGTGGGGGGGGGGGGATTTGTGTTTTGATCATTTACGAAGCCCTCACGATGCAATGTGAGCTTCGTAGAGCATTTTAGAACATCAGTAGTATTGAATGTTCGTTGGTTATCCAAACAAAATGTGTCGTTTACATGCCTGAATAGTCTGATACACACAGACGACCAAGCTTGTACAACAGTTGTCAATGGCGCGGAAGGGATGAATCCTTTAAGAAAAGATGGACTAGGCAACAACTATCAAGTTGCTCGAGCTTCGTCAAAGAAAATCAAGATCTGAATTATGTAATCCGCACTAATGTGGCCCTCTGCGTGCAACAGGATATCTACCAGTGTGGTGCCACTCCGGTGTTATCTTGGTTCTTGTGGTTTTGATTTGGGTGGGCCTCCAACATGATTAACTGCATGGTAAGTCGCCGACTTGGCCCTGGGCGTGCCGGACTAGCACCCCGGCTCGTAATCCCAGAGACACAAATTTCTATTTCCCCAGAATTCCAGGGTTATTACCCCGACGACAATGTACTCTATAACCGAAGATTGTCGTCGATACACGGATACGGAGGAGATGGAGCATTTTCACAGAAATCGGGAATGTTTTCTCTTCAAGGATTTACCGTTGATGGACGGCCTACCATACTCGACGGCGGAGAAGATATAAACGAAATCATGGAGCCAACGCCAAGACCGGGCCGAGGCGAAAAAATGTTGAGTAAGCATTTTATTGCTCCAAGTGCAAGGTGCAACAGGCGAGCTTCACTTCACGGATGCGATTTCCATTTCACTCAAGGAACCTCTGCTCTAGAGTCAGGTTATTTTCCATCTCATTGTCGTTGCATTCATTTAGATTTAGAACCCTCTATTGTAGCGTTTCCCATGACAGGGTATGTTACACTACTCGTTCAAGATCTTGAATCTGAAGAGTTAATGTTTTATAACTATTGGTTTGCAAGTAATGTCTAATACCTTCTTACTATTTTCGTTGCAGACTCAGTATTGCATCCGAAAGAGGTACTCTACCTACAGAAAATTGCATTGGCAAGTAATGAGGAAGCTCGCAGGAAGGACCTTTCCAATGGGATGGCGCATATTTCTCTGGACGGGCGTATAACTAACGCCGTTTCTGCAACTTCCTCCGCCACCATAGGAGGGGATTTGGGAGAGGAGGAGGCCCAAGCTTGGGATTGTTTTGCACCTTTGCAACGGGTGTTAATTGTGGCTGTAGCTGCTGCAGCTGCCGCATCTAGTAAACACAAAAACCACAAAGAAATCAATCGCCTGCAAAAAGAAGTGCATGCACAGGTGAGCTCAACTTGGTAGTTCTTCTTGTGGTTTGATCCATTCTGACGAATCCTGCATTGTGTTATTCGAGCATCAGTGGCTTTCAAGCGTTCCCAAAATGTGATGCTGATCTTTCCAGTTTTTGCCTCCATGACGTTTTTTTTTTGAAGATACTTACTAGCGATGGAAAGATATCATAAATTGATTACTGAATCGTGCACAGGAGAACGCCCTGTCGCTCATGAGACGAGAACTTAGCAACCTGTGGGATCAAGTTGCCGCAGAAGAAAACGGCCCCCTCTCTTTTAGGTCTCCTAGTATAGAACATATTGATCAGAAATCAAGGGCATCAAGTCCAGCCATGCCGCTGAAGGGGAGGCAAGCATCGAACTCCGAGGAACCAAGTATAGAAACACCGAAAACATACCAGAGACCCAAATGTGAATTATCTGATGGTCTAATAAACTACGATCAATTTAAAGATGGCCCCGTCAGCCAAGATGTCTACATTGTAGAGTATCCCAAAGCTGTGGTCGAAGAAGTCCAATTAGGAGAGGCTGAGTCGTTCAGTAATCAACTGACAGAAAACACTTCACGGAGCCGAGATGATGATGAAAGCGAGCATTACTTTGAGGATTGCACACCTGAGAAACGACAGAGAATATTCTCCAGATTTGCATTAGATGCGAAGGAGCCTGCAGAGTGGACGCCTGTGAAGTCCTCCTTCACGACATTAAGTGCTGGCGGCATCACTCCACTAACCAACAAGAAGAGATCTTCTTTCGAGGCACATTTCTTTTCCCAACGTGCTCTAGTTTGATGTAGATATGGATCCCACCTTTTGGAAATTAACGCACCTGATTATATAATTTCAACGTACTGGTTTCACTTCCAACTTTGCACATTGTGCTGATGTAATTCTCATATGACTAAGACACAAACTTTCCAGTCCTCAATGTCTAACTGAAGCTGTGTTTTTTGCTTTTGGTCTTCATTTTAGCAGAGTTCGATTGCCTATTCTAAAGGTTCGGAGCAATGCTCAGATTTGGAGGAGTTGAAGGCACGACGTGCTACTATGCTCCTCGAAGTGAAGGTGAGTATTATGGCAATTTTTGATTGCCTCAGTCTTTCTGGAATTGAACCCTGTGTGAGCTTATCTTGGTGGAACCGATCACGCAGTTCTTAAGTATGCTCTCATCGGTAGTTATGATTGGTAATGATTCAGTGTGGTATGTAGTCGAGACCCGCTATGCATAATCTCCTTTCTAAATCCGCAAGAATTAATGTGAATGCAGAACCAGGTGTCGTCAGTTCTGGATAAAGAGGCCTCGCATGTCATGGCTGCCCTCTCTCACGTCATTGAGAAGGTGATGTGTTCCCATTGCTGGACTATTCCTCGTAGGATCCAGGAGATATTCCACCTGTAAGATTTTTCACCGGAGCTATTCCATCTCACCAAGAGAAATGCGTACTAATAGTCGGTGGTTTTGCAGGCTCAAAAGTTAGAGAAAGCCGACAGAACAAACTCATTGACACGACGTGCAAATACACCCGAGAAGAAAGCCCGAGGTATTTGTTCTTGCCAGATTGTCAGGTTTGACTAGAGTTTTCCATAATAAGCATGGAGAGCGGACAACTACATTTTATGATCCCAGGCTATCATGTAATCATTTAGACCCGCGTAAGCATTGTTTCAATCTGTCATAAGAATTAGGATCGGTTACTTGTAAACAGGAGCGAAACTCACATATTTGGGTATTTTTTTTGTGGCAGCTTCGACTGCTTTGAAGCAGAGTGTAGAAAAAGCAAGCGCACAGGTTGCGTCACTTCAGTCAGCTGTGGTAAACATCTGGCATACTATCGGACCAGATACACTGGCGTCCCTCAATCCGTCACCGCTGGAGCTTGAGAGCTTTCTACTTCAAGTGACGAAGGTTAATTCAACAAACCATTTACAGTAAATTTTAATTAGATTCTGTATTTTCTTCGAAAATGACTAATGAACAGTATCTTATTGTATTTTATCCACATTTTGTCATCTCTTTGGAAAAGAAGTCCTCAGTTTGGACCTTTAGTGATGAAGGTTCCAACTGAGTGTGTTCTCTGTTGGTATTGCTGACAATAAAAGATGCATTGAATTTTCGGAGCATTTTCAGGACACTCTCATGAACAAGGAACAAAAACTTGTGCCCACTAGTGAGGAAGGAATACAGGAATGGAAGCAATCGTTACAGCTCAAGCAACTTGAAACAGCCTTGCCCTCGCCGCTGAGCAAGACTGGAACTGCAGCAATCATATCCTCTGAAGTCGAAAATCAGGTGGTATGCTCTCCTAGCTGGAGAAATAAAGGCATTGAAATAGCTTCAGCAATAAGGGTTGCAGTTCGAAAGACTGTGGATTCATTGATGGCTCCCTTGGATGGAAGGAAAGCTGCAGAGAACTTTGATAGTCCAGAGGCAAGAAAACGGGTGTCTTCTCTCTCAGAAGATGCACCTCAATTTCTTGCTCAACAGCTACTAGGAGAGCTCGAGAAGGCCGCTGCCAAGGTAGCCCTAAATGCAGATGGATGTAGAAGTTACATTTTCTATCTTTGTTTCCACAGTAGAAACAGCCATGCCTTTTTAACAATGTGGTGCCTGTCGCCACGTATGTAAAACTAGTTGTTTTCGATTGTTTTCGAATTAATGCTCCATGCACACGTCCCAATATCTCAAGCTACAAATGTCATGGCGTTTGAGGATTAGGCAGTTAAGATTTGCATCTTTTTGACATCGCTCATCAACGGTGCATTTGATTCTCTAATCATTGTGAATTCGGTTGGTATTGCGCTTCTACCAACCTCAGATTTCAGGAATGGAATGCCAGATGCTCAGTTTGAAACGAAGTGTGCGAGAGACTGACGCTAAACGAAAGAAAGCTGAGATTAAGCTTGCGGAGGCAATAGCTCGTGACCACCAAAACCAGGTGAGACAAAAAACGACGACAACTGTGATTTTTTGCACCTGTTTCGCAGAGGGCATGTGATCCTATACTTTCTTCCTATTCGTTATGTAATTATTGAGGTAGCAACATCACGTAAATTTCCACGATCTCAGGAAAAATTCGAAAGGGAAATGAGTGAGCTTACAGCGAAGCTTCGGGAGAAGGAGTCCGCCTACGACGAGTTAATGCGGAGCCGTAAGGTAATATTCCAGGGTGAAGACGTGCACATGGTTTGAACCAAATTTACTTTGCATAGTGCAGCAAAAGGAACTGTTCTTTAACATGAAATGAATCAGCTCTGCCAGAAGTAGCGAGAATTTCTGTCATGCTTAGAGTGTCGTCAGTGTCATGAGGCATTCTTACTCAGATGATGTTGGGAAATGGTTAATTTTTTTTGGAAATGGCTTCATGATAGAAATTTGGAGCTGCTGATGCTCAATATTCATTGACTTGATTGAGCATCAGGTTTTCACCTACTGATATGATATTAATCTCTGGTTTGAGATGAACAGGTTATGTATTTAGTGAAATCGAAGGAGATTGATGAGCTTAAAAAAGACTGCCAGATGCGTGATGCTGCCCTTGACGGTATCACTGCTGCCGCTCAAGCAACTCGAGAAGCAAGTGATCAGGTAATACATAAATTTGCTGACTGCGTTTTGTTTCTAAGTAAGACCATACACGTGAACACGTCCGCTAGCAGATACAAAACTTCTTTTCCCTTCCTCAATTCTGACGCCTCATAATTCTACAACTTGATTTGAAAGATTGAAAAGATGGCTTGATTTTGTGGACAATTGTGCAGAGATTGGCAGTTTTGGAGGACATATGCAGACGCAAGGATTCTGCAATTCAGGAGCTCAAGGAGGAAATTATTGCCCTAGAGGACAAGGTAATATGCAGTTTACTAGCCCACTGATCTACTTTTCCCTGACAAATATCTCGATATCACGTCTACTTGAAAGGCCGGCCTATGAATAGTTCATCATGTTATGAGCGTTCATCACTGCTCGAAAATGCTTCATCTATTTTTAGATCGCTAGAATAAATTTAAGTCGTTTCCTTGTCATGATTGCCTGTTTTGAGGATGGTCATTGAAGGCTCTCCCTTTCATTTTCTACAGGTCCATGAGCTCGAGCTCCGTTCCCCTCTCTTGCTTAGCCGTAATCACAGACGCAATATCTCCTTACTCCGGTCTCCTACCAAGGAAGTTCTAGCACTTGAAAACACGTTCAACGGAATCTCTCATGAAAGAGAGCAAATGCAGATTTCTTCCCTTTCACGCGGAAAGACTGAAGATTTCCAATCCAGCATAGATGATACTTTTGGCCATCCGCAATCATCTCTCAATTACACGAGTCGAAATACTATGGACTTTTGTGCTGAAGTCCACGGAGACCAAGCAGAGAATCGCCGCGTCATTGTCCCTCTGGGCAATGAATCGGCTGTCTCGTGCACCATGGCTGAAAGTTTTACTCATCTGAGAGAGACATCTTCGGTACATAGCAGAGTGCAGGAGTGTTCATCTTCAAGCGTACTTTCGACTCTCTCCATCGACGGAAGTATGTTTCCTTCCCCTACCTGCACGTTGTTCGACGACTTCTTGGAGGTAGAGAGCTCCCTGCAAGCATTTGCAGCGAAAGAAGGGTGCCGTCTTGATGACTTCGGAACACGTAACAACACGGGCAGTCTTTGCCCCTCGCAAGAGTATTTCTCTGCTGAAGGCAATCTTAACTCAGGGCTTAAGCAGCTCAACAATACCACAGCAAGTAAGTGTCGATGTTATCCAATCATTCGTTGATTTCTTTTCTGGATTATTTATCGTCGATACCAGTAAGCTTTTGAGCCTTTGATTAAGCTATTTTTTCCATATATAATTGTCCACAGTTTCGTTACCAGCCAGAAGCTTACATTTTGAGAAAGCAGTGGAGAATTCCCGCAATAATTTTTCACAACGAATATAGGATAAATATCTGTAGCTGTGGAACTTTGGAAATTGTATTCCTAAATTGTGGGTATTCTTTTTTCATTAGGCACTGGTACTGAGTCTGCTGGAAGCAACACGAAACTTGCTAAGTCACGACGAGCGAAAGGCCACTTTTCTCTGACGTCTGCAGGCGAGCACAAGAAATCTAGCGGAGTCTTGCGACCAACTAAAGCCAGTTCTCTCAAAGTTCAGGGTAAGATCAAAGCGAACAAGGAGAAGGAGAATTTTGTTCCGCAGCAGGACGAAGAAATCAATTGGGTAAATGTAGCTTCATTTGAATTCGGTAGTTCTGTTAAAGGCTCTGCCGCCTCTCGTCGAGCATCGAATACATCTATTGAATACAAGGAAAGCATTGTGAAACCAGCATCGAAGGAGAACAGAAGTATAACGAGAAGTACAAGATGGCATTGAAGACCTCAAAGTCATCACTTGATGTGTGTGACGATTGTGGCGGCTTATGTTCATGTACCATATAATGGCGCTTTATTATCTTTATGAATCCGTGTATATAGAATAGCTCCTAATTCTCCCTCCTATAGCACATGCAGCCGCAACAAACCTGTACATCTCAGCGCCAAAAATTTTGAGAGGACTTGGATTGCTATGAGGCATCACAATTTTGAGGTTCATATTCAAATTGAATTCTGAAAAAAACGCAAGCATTTAATGCCGTTTCAAGAGGACGACTAACTTGCTATTTACGTTCAACAGGTTGTAACTTTTACTGGCTACTCACTCAATAGTTAAAAGGGAGTTTTCACGTCCAGCTGTTGCGTTACTGGATTCTACTCTTTATTCAGGGGCCGATCGCTGTATGAACTTTGTATGAACTATTATTTTTCCGAGGCTTACACTCGCACTTACATTTCGGTCCATTGCAGTTTAGAATGCTGGATTCGCTCCATCATTATACATTGCCAAGTGTTAATCTTTCGTCTAATAGCTCTAGAGCTGGTGAAGCTGTTGCTGGAGCTATGTACTTATTATTATTAATGCGACACTGTTGTGGGTATTCTCACTCAACTCTGCATTACAGTCCAAAATTTTCTCCAGGAAGTTGTGTTCAAAGAGCTTGTTAGTTTTCACTACACTATTGGGCTAATATACACTCTTTTTTTGGCAAGGCAGCAAACGTCGAATTCCTCCTTGCTGCCATCAGTTGTTGAAAGCTTCAAAGTCTGATGAAAAAAACAAGTCATTCCTTATCACAAGGAATTCCAGTCCCAATATATAATTATAAAAAACACCAGTTATGGACTGTCACATGGAATTGCAGTCTCAAGTTGTGATAAGCTTGATGCATGGCTTTGTAAGCTCCTCTATTTCAACATACGCTTACACATGGTATGTCTTGGAGTTTCGTGGTTTTTTTCTAAGTTATCAGTGTCTGCTATAATCTAACGCTGGTTCTGCTGATCTTTCATGATTTGTGTGATTGATGGACTTGGAGAAAATGCTCGCAAGTTGGGTAGAAATACTATTTGGTAGTTGTATGAAGTTTTGCACTGAATACTATTTTCAATGATTATATTATTTCTAGAATTTGGAAATTTTGTTATGTGAGATTTTTCATACTATATAATAAAAGAAATACTATGGTTAAATTTTCCTTTAGTTTTATTTCTTACATCTTCTTATATAAAATAAAAATATTCATTAAGACTCAATTTGATGAATTAGAATATATATATATATATATATATATATATGCTTTTAGACCCAAAAATATAACTTTAAATACTTATTTATTCGAGAAGTGTTTATACTTTTCTAATGCACCTAAAACTTGACAATAATTTTTTGGAAAAAGTTTTTTAATTTTATATTAAAAGATTCATATTACTAAAAACTATTTTTAAGTTATTCAAATAATAAATTTTCTAATTCCAAATTAATCATACTTATGATTTTTTTTAAAACTTGTAAAATATAAATTTTACATTAATTTATAAGAAAATAATCCAAATAAAAATGTTATCAAATTTGTTTTAGAAATCATAACAATAAATTTTGACTAAATAAGAGAACACATTATAAATAAATTGTATATTTAGTTAAAAATACCAACTCAAATTTTTAAATTCTCTTTTGAATTTAACTATATATTTTATTGATTTCACTCATAATTGCTATTAGTGCTTTAAAAGGGGATGTTGCAATTTTTCCATTGAGCTATATTAAGAATTTAAGATCTATCAGGCAATTCTTTTTCTGTTTATAAATATTTACTATCAAACTATATGAGAAATTATAGCCACCAAGTATGCTTCTAATTCCTTTTGTAGATGACCTAGTAGTGTTTAAAATTATATATATTTATGAATCTAACATAAGTTTTAAGAATAGTCCTCTATTTGAAAACATATTATCTTTATTAGATTTAGGCATGATAAACTATTTAGTATTTAAGAAAACTATATTGTAACAAGTCTCACAATTTGAATACAATATTGTGAAGATTATTTTTTATGAAAATTTAAATATCAATCCATTTTCTTTAAAAAAATTAATATATTATTTTCTTACATAAATAATCAATTTAAAATTTAATTTCAATTAAAAATATAATTTTGTATTAGATTAAGATTATATTAGATAAAAACCTGCATATCAATTTTTTGGATTATACTGCTACTGCAAACTATTTTCATGTAAGTGCTACAATAGCTTCATTTAGGTCCCTACTTTAATTTTTCTCTCCAATGTTTTTTTACAATATACAATCTAAATAATTTTGGTTTTAAATGCAGATTGATTACTACTCTATTAAAAATTATATATCATAGCTCTAAATTTTACTATGACTTTTAATGAGCTAAGTTATTTTAAATTAATAATATTTTTTTGATAATAAAATTAAATTCTAAAAAAAATTATTTCTATTTATAGTTTCATACTTTTTTGTTGCACATAGTCTTATTAAAACACTAGTAATTAATCTATATTTTGGACTTAGACCAAATAAAATATCAAGAAAATCACTTATTAAATTTTCTATTTTTAGATTTTATATATAAATTAATAATTCAATATTAGATTTCTACTTGCTTATAAATTACATTAAAATCTTAGCTCAATTCATATTTAAAATTTTAAAATAAATTAAATACATAAAGGATTTCAATCATATTGTTAATTTTTATTTCTTTTATTTTTTGGCATTAAGTTCTAAATTTATTGGCTCAATATTTGTAAGTATTTATTGGCCAAAAATAAAAATTATTTAACTCTTATTTTATTTTTCTTTCTAAAATTATATATTTATTACCTTTCTTATAAAAAAATTTAAAAAATATTGAAAGATAAATATGCTTTATTTTACATCTAGTAGGGAATCTAAGCATTAAGTTTTTCTTAACACAAGCTATTACTTCTACCTTCTCATACTAAAGTTTCAATATATATATATATATATATATATATATATTACAACTTCTCTGTTAGAAATCTATTTTAATAAATGAAAGCTATTTTTATCACTCTTGGCCTATTTAAAAATCTCTTAAGATGCTAAAAACTACTTTTTATAAATCTTAAAAAATTAATATGCTTTGATATTACTTATTATCTTTATTTAGAATTATTTATATTATTATTTTAATTACTTTTGGACACAATTTTGTAGCTTTTTTTTTTTTTTTTTTTTTTAATCTACCTAACAACAAATGATTATTTTTTTATTGCCTTTTTTTCGTTCAAAATAACTTTTTTAAGAAAAAAAAATGATGCTTACTAAACTAAGATAATCTTTTTTTACCACATTATCATTTTTTATAAGATTTTTTTTTCTTTCTATATGGATCAAGAGTTTTTTTAGTATATTATATTTTATTGATTGAGTCGACTATATTATATATATCATCTTTTAACAATGACTTAATGTATAAATATATACACAACCATCTAATCTATCACAAACTTAGAAATTTAAAACAATAGATATTTTTTAAATTATTTTAAAGAATATTATATAGCAATTTTTTCTATTTGATCTACATCTAATTTTGAAATTTAACTTTTTTTTCTTCTTGGTACCACTCTTTGAGTTGTATAGGTCTAAGTTGAAAGGTTTTTAATCATTTTGGACTGCATAATATTAAAGATCACTTGTAATTATATTTAAAAAAATCCTTAGTATCCCTTTTATACCTTTTTAATCTAAAATCATGAAATTTTTTTTTTATCCTTGCAATATGTTTTGTAAAATTCTCTAAATCTCCTTAAATTTTTTTAAATTAATTTAAAACTTTAATTTAATTTTAATTAATTCAAATTTTATTTAAATGTTTGTAAACTATATGGTTTTTAATATAAGAGAAATTATATAGATATATAGATATATATATATATATATATATATATATATATATATATAAGTATTTTTATGTATATTAAATGATTGAATTGTAAATCGTATTAAAATATTTTTAATAAATGCAACATTTCTAAATATTTAGGAGTTGATTATATATATATATATATATATATATATATATATATATATGTGTAAAAGTAACCAAGTCTGGTTAATATCCATATTTCTTTTCACATATTTTCTAATAACCAGGTTTTGGTGTTTCTAAAACAATGTTTTATAGAATGAAATCTTTATTTAAAAAGTATTTAAAACTCTTTTTATCTCTTGTAAAAATTAGGATATTTTTTATTATGTCTTTTTAGCATATTAAAAATATTAAAAAATATTTTTTAAAAGGATTATTTTAAAAAAATGAAAAACTAACCATGCTTGTAATAATAATTAAATGTATATACTACAACCACTATCAATTTGTTTCCAAGAATTTTGTTGAACGTGGGAAATTAATTTTTATTTGTTTAATAGAAAGCCCATATTATACACAAAGTGCTTGATATGCTAATTCTTTTATATTTTTTTTTCTTATTTGATTTATTACTAAAATTTTAAATTTATCAATGATCAATAATTGTGTACTTAATTTGAACTGAAACTGAATTTTATTTTTTACTTTTTAATTATAATTTTTGTAACTTAATTTGTGTGTTTTTACATCACATTCAGTCCTTCATGATGAAAATGTACATATGGAAGTTGTAATTTTTTTTTATTAAAGTATTTCGATTTTTATGGTTTATTTTAATTAATATATTTAGTGAAACGATTTTTTTATTTTATTATTGAAATTTTATATTTAGTAGTATTTATAAAAAAAATATAAATATTAAATTACATAATTTTTTACTAATTAAGTAGAGTATGATTAACAGTAGTTTTTGTTTTAGAAAACAACCAACTTGTAATTTTTATTGCATGTGTTTATAACATATCCATTATTAATTATTTATAAAAAAATTGTATTTATTTATCTGATAAAACAACCATGCCCTCAGATACTTGTATCTTCTGTACTTAACATTCTTAATTTTTTAAATTTTTAAATTTTTTTTCAAAAAAATTAAAAATATAAAACTCTTAATATTCTATGAAGTTTGAATAAAACGTATTGAAAAATGTGCATATTCTCAAGTCCTTACTACTATATTTACGTCGATATTTCAGCTTGGAAAAACAACTTGGTATACCCACTATACAAGTCATATTTTATTATGATTCAAACGACAAAGTTTAACATTTTTTAAAATTTTATTTTTTATGTTTAAATTTTAAATTTTAAAATCAATAAATTTTAATTTATATGTAAGTAACAAGCATAACTTGTGAGCATAGTGGCACAACTTGTACAACTGCCATGGTACTATTACAGTTGCCAAGGCTTGCTTGATGCAGAGGCAAACCCTCCTTTTGCAACCCTAGTTTGAGGCTTCAGGCCTATTTCGTTCATACTGGGCGACAAGAAACTATAGTTTATTGGAATGAAATCAGCACGTAAATTTGTAGCAATCTGAATCCTGGAAACCCCCACCCAATTGACAGAGGAAATATCACACAAATGGCTCCAGTTCTTTGTACTTGCAATATGACCCAGTTCGTGTACATCAACTGCCGAGTAGAATAGGAGAATGAAAGGACTACAGGAGCAGCTTTTCTCATCACATTCTTCCTCTTTTTTATCATGTTTGTTCTGGCACTTTTGACCACCAGAGAACATTGATAGCGTATTCTAAACCACCAGATAAAGACCTCCACTGGGAGCATTTCTCCTCTCAAAATAGCCCCATATTGCAAGAGAGGATAAATGCAATGAATTTCCCTTTTGGCCTTTCTGCATTATCCTTATCAGAAGGTGAGTGTTGTTTGATGGTTTTTCCACTCACAAAACCGACCTTTGGTTGTATTAGAAAGATAAAGATAGGCAGTAGAGTAGACATGGTAGTAGTTGACCATAGTTCAGCAGCTGATGCTTACAGAGATGATCCCCATGGAGCCGGTGGGCAGAATGTGCTAGCAGGCGATTAGGCCTCGAGGCACACACTGTTTGAAGAGGCTTTGCACATTCCTCTGCATGCATCTAGCATCGTGCTCGCAAGCTTATTTGAAGCCCAGGAGAATGTTGGCTAAAGCGCCGACTAAACGGGCCCACATTCATCTCGATTGGTGCAATTCAGTATATTGTATCAGGTGGTTCATTCAGATTTTACTCATACCGGTTAACAAACCCTACCCAGTAAATACATCCATAGCAAGTCACAGGGGTTTGCCCTTTCAGGGTCAGAGTTCATCAGAGTCGAGATCTCACTGATTGAGTTGGTCACTTCCGCCGAAGGCAATTCAGTTATAACCCACACTAAAATAACATGCGATTCTAGCAGGAAGCGTAAGTATTTGAGGGTCGAAATTTCTGAAGTTAAATTTTTATTTTTGTTTAGTATCCAGAGTAATGGATAGTGAAAGACACAAGGGGCACGCCCCACTACAGGCATGATCTTGGCAACAAAGGCTATCATCTTACACAAGTATTTTTCTATGCCTCCATCCCTCATCTTTTGTTACGCATTCCCTACAATCACCATCCCACAGAATGTCTTGTGAGAAACTGATGAGGACCCCATTAAGAAAAGCTGGTGGTGAAAAGAATGACTGTTGATGTTTTCTCCCAGCAGTGATTGGAAGAACCAACTGGTGTAGAAGTGAAGCAGAAGAATGTGCATCATGAGTCTGAATAGTGACAACAAGGACTCACCTGCACTTCGGAGACCAGTTTGATGAGGACGTGCATCACCGCAATGGAGCAGACTTGGCTCTACACCTGAATGCTGAACATCGATTAAGCAGCTCTTCTTACCCTTGAGGTTGCAAGGGTTTCTATAAAGTACACAAGAACTTGTTGCTGTATGTTCAGTTTCTGGCAGATTTGAGTACTATCTAAAAGGCCTATCAAATCGGATTAAGGTAAAACTAGCCGAGCCCTGCACCTTAAGGGGGTTAGGCACCGCAAGTGCTCATGTAAAATTG
This sequence comes from Physcomitrium patens, assembly GCF_059467195.1. Classification (NCBI taxonomy): domain Eukaryota; kingdom Viridiplantae; phylum Streptophyta; class Bryopsida; order Funariales; family Funariaceae; genus Physcomitrium; species Physcomitrium patens. The sequence goes on from NC_143432.1 coordinate 7,276,563, forward strand.
AGTACTCAAAAAGTGGCGAAGCCGCATTGAGGCTTCAACGAAGTGCTGGAGACATCCTGTAGCCGAACAAAATAGCACTTGCCAGCCAATCACAGACCAAGTAATATGTAGTATACCATCGTAATTGGCAATGCAATAAGCATTCCAAAGATCACCCTGCAATTACAATCGCCCACCAAAAACTTACTAGCAAACTCTGATACTAGATAGAAGTTTTTTCTTTCAAAATGTGCTCATAGTCAGCTCAACTGTTCAGGTCACATCGTAATCGGATGAACTCAATTTAAGCTAATATCTGACAAATTTATCATGTTGTGAGGAAGAGAGTGCCTACGCAGTGCTTAGTATCTCTGGATGCACACCATACTCCTTTGCAAACACAAATGGTACAATGCCCTGTGGTAACGCAGCCTGCATTCAAAGATAAACGCAGACATGAGATAGCAGAGATTCGAGGACGGAGCAGAAGGGATATTAGCAGTTGTGATCAAGAACAGCAGTGTAGAGGAAAATCTAAGCTTCGCGGATGAGAAGTTGAGTACTTAAGAGTACCTGCACTATGGAAACCTTGAGCGGCACGCCACGGAGGCCCACTAAATAAGAGGCTGCAGCAAATACAGCTGGGCCTGCCAGGAATCGCAGAGCCATCCCAAACACTGCCATTTTCGTCCCGCACACAATTATACGATCGCCCAATCCCATGAATAGACCTGAAAGAAATTCACACGTTGTTCCATGTGTCACTTTACAGTATGAATTGCATCTGTTGTAGGGTCTGAATGAGCAAAACATGCTAATTTGATGAGACAGTTATAGAACAGTTTAGGACCTAAAGATTGTGGAAAACCCATGCTCACATATACTAGTCACGTAGGACTCACTAGTACTGGGACTTACCGAGGCTAAACATTGCCATCCCAAGACCTGCATCTGAAAGAATGTGCACAGACTTGTAAAGGATCAGCGGCATAGAGAGGTGCCACCTGCAAACTCGTCGAAAATCACCGAATTGATCGTCAGAAAGATAAAAGCGTTGAAATCACATATCACCTTTATTTTATACAACATTTGAATAGAACCACTCCCAACAATATATATGTAAATATGAACAATTCGGTGATTTACCGAATTGATCACTAGCTTTAAAGGGACACGTAGACACAGAGCAGGTCTGCACGGCAGAAATTTTACCTATTTGCAACCAATGACCAGATAACCCCGAGTAAACTGGAGTAAGTATTTGGATTCCAAACAAGTTTTCTGAAGGTCATGACCGCAATTAGCTTAATCATCACAGCAGAAGGTGGCATGCTTTTCTTCGCTTCGTCCTCTGCCAGTTTCGGTGTCAATTCAGCAGTCGACGTCGAACCAAACTTGTCCAACCGAGGTCCATCCTTGTCAAGATCCTCCAATTTCAAATCGTTTCTGTTTCCAAAGCTGAAGTCCTCTCGAGTGTATTCATCATACGTTCTAGGGCTTGCTGCACAACAAATAAGAGTGACAAATAAGCAACATGTTCGTCTGAGATAAGGTAAATAGGAGGCATCCTCAGATATTTTAGTTACCTTACTAGTCGATAGAAAACTGCCACATTGATCAAGCAAAACCCGCCAAACATTTACAGAAGAAAAGTCCCTATTGCTACCGCTGCAGTACGCGGAGGGGAAGACATTTCATTCAAAGAGAAGCGAACTCAACTTCGAACAAAAAAATATTCATGCAAGTGGGAGGCAAATGGATCACCTGCAGCAAGGCCACGGTCCAACTGTGGATGTACAAGCATGCGCACTTCTTTTGGGTCAAATCTTTGCTGAAGATTAGCAGAGGTATCATTTCCTCCAAAGACGTGCAAACCAGCTTCAGAGACGGGGGATGCATTCGCGCTCCACACAAACATGTGAAGTTCCTTGGCATCCTCGTCCGCCCTTGGAGAGGCTTTTGGATCCTTCACCTTCTTCGCGATTTGTGACGCCTGTGGTGAATACACTGGGTTAACAATCTGAGTGTTGACAGCAGTTGAGGGAGCAGTTGCGTTGACGTTTGCAGCACCTCCAAGAGTAAGAATGTTGATGGCTGTTTGGCTTCCTGGATAAATGGTGCGACCATCAGGGCCCATTCCCGGGGCACCCAAAGTGCTTAGAGTCCCATGTCCTGTGCAATCGGTGCCAGGTACTCCTATCCCTCCAAGGCCAGGTCGGGGCGTGAACATCCTAGCCCCCATTCCGTTCCGATACAAAGGTGGGGCGAACCGAGGGGAATTCATGTTCAATCCTCGGTGATGCGTGTGTATATCCTTCGAGTTTTCCTCGTTGAAATTGGAAGATCTTGGTGTGGGACCTCGAGATGATTGCAAGGAGTAGACATCCGAAGTGTCAAAATTCGACTGACGATGAGGGCTTCGCTGCGACATCATGGAGTGGAATTCGCCCTGGTTAAAACTCGAATCTCGTGGCGTAAGATTCACTGAGGAATGCATGGAGTAGATTTCTGCACCAGTAAGGTTGGAAGGGCGGGGCGTTAGTGCCTTTGAAGAAGGCATGGAGTGGTGCGCTGAGTGCATACCCTGCGACCTAGATGACACAGACCTTCGAACCTTGACGTGCAGTTTGCCATCATCGCCTATTTCAGCTTCCGTGAGCACTGGCTCCCGCCCATCCAGGGACATCACGTCTGAGTCCACCTTGAAGGAGACGATAGATGCAGCGTTTTCTGGGAACTGCTGCATGATTAGAATCTTTGCAGCCCGATACTCGTACATTACAAGTAAGAGAGTGTACCAGATTATACACTGCAGGACGACTGCTTGGACGGTGAGATCGCCTGGCCCAGCTCCATACATAGCTGCCAACAGAGGGGTTCCCATCACCAGGGTATTGGGTATTGTGATCAGCACAAACAATGTTATCATCCATTCCAGACTTCCCCGCTTGGCATATCGTGCCCAGAGACCCAAGCATAGGAGAACAAGCACCTTGGACACCGCATCGGCTGCAATGAATTTGAAATTCATCGCGTATGGGTTGTTTCCGGAGATGAACTGGAAGGATAGAAGGGGGACGGCGAAAATGGACACAAATCTGTTGATTCCGCCACATTGCTGTGGTGTCAAAATCCCCCACCACTTCACAGAGCCGTAGGCCAACATCATCGCCACGTATAAAGGTACCATGGCACTGAGAACATTGTATATGTCATGGCCGTTAATCATTTTGAGAACGTTTGTCCGGCCGGTTTGATTAACAAAGGACTTGACTAGAACAGCAGAATCTGCTTGCTGAAGGAACAAATTCTCGGGGATCGTAGCGGGAGAAGAGATCTGTTCAGGCTTAAGCTAAACGAGGGAGATAATGAGTACCTTCACAAGCTGAAAGTTATCAGCCCCTCTTATATCTCCTTCCAAAACGAAAACCTCCAAACGCACTTAAAAATTTCTTACAGCTTGCTCATGGACCACAGACTACCGAACTGGGAATGGACTACTGAAGCCTAAATCCTTTGAAGGAAATTCTCTAGTTTATTAACCTGGGTTGGAGATTATATCAATCCCTTCATTGGTCTAAGAATCCGGACTTCCATAGACTACGTGAGCGAGGAACTCCACTGTAGGTTAACACCAACTATTCAACGCACAGCTAAGCAATGCGAGAAACCAGGTGCAGCTGTAGTCTATTCGATGTAGACTCAAAGGGGTACAATGTGATCCTCTTCAACAAGAATCAGAACAATGAAAAAAAAAAAAAAATCTCAAGAGAAGTCCGCCTTTTAGTGATTGATCATATTAAGAGAACGTGCCGGCACTAATACACCAATCCCAAGAAGGCTTTCTATAGAAGACTATTAAACTGTCTACATAAGCAGGAGCAGCGCTAACAGGAGAGACCTGTCTGGACTGCTTGATAAGTTTCTTTCCCACTCACCAAACTAGCCTCCTGTGCACGACTCTGCTCGTTCTGATGGCCCGACGACGATGTCCACTCACTGAAGCGCCTTGTGCAGTCGGAAGCTCTAGCGGGCCGCCACGACAAGACGAACCCGCAAGCTTTATTTTGCTGAAAGAGAGAGCCAAATTCCTCCTCGCATTCAAAGTCGTCTATGCAGGGGTACTACAGACCAGTATTCTACGATGAAACTGGAGATCAACTCGCATTTTCATGCTAAATCACAGCATGATTCAACTAACAAATTTCTCGCAGTGTGAACAGGATACACTACTCACAACTCCCTTCAAAAACAGAGCTGCGCCGTTTTGATCTTCACTGACAGCTCCAATCTCTCTTTGACACAGACATGCAGCGGAAATCTCTCCCTAGCACTTCAGACACTTCTAATCCTCAAAACCTCACAGCAAATGCACAGCTCTCTCACTTGCATTAAAGAATCCCCGGCACAAAATCCTAAAAACCAAAATAGCACGCCCTGCCTTGCACTCCTTCTGAAATGAATGCACGCTGCATATCATCGAGGAAGAAAACAAAAATGAATGAACAAAACGACGGTACTACCACGCAAATTTTCCAACCACTACACTGATTATCCCCTCCCACACTAGCACTTCCGCAATCCCTTGACCTTCGTCAGATACACCCCATCACCAAGTCGAAACAACATATTTGTTCCACTCCACTTAAGATCCTTCAACCCACGATCCTATTTCAATCAAGCCACCACTACCCGAGATTACTAGACTCACTGCAACTAAACGCCACCACGCTTCCCCCACAATTCTCAATGAACCTCACCACACGCAATTCGGCACCAAACTTCGCAAGGCTGGGCTCGTCGGGATCGCCGGAGAGGGGAGTTGCATGGCAGCGAAGACAAGATCGATGAAAGTCTCAGGATTGGGAGCAGGGACGAGTTTGAGTATGATGGAGGCAGGCAGCGATGCTGCAAGCTTTGATGAAAGAGGGGAATGGGGCCAGACCAGCTCTTGTCCCGAAGAATAGAGCCCCAAAGCACCGACCGCAGGTCGGCCGTGACGGAATGCCGAATTGTCAGACTGCGGGTAACAGCAAGGCCGTTTCTTACCCTAGAAAGAGATCCACCGTTTTACTATGTCAGGGAGGGGGTAAATGCAGCGGTGAGTCATGGCTTGACGTGAACTTACTAATGGTGTAGAACGTGGGAACGTGGCTCGCTGCCATTGGGAACGCAGGAGCAGCTCTGTTGGCTGAAAGGTAAATGTGGAAAGGCGACAGATTCTGCGGCGGAAAATCGTAGCCGTGTTCTGCGTCATATTTTTAATCCCGGGGTAAACAATACTCTTTGCCTCTTCGGGGCTGTGGTAAATTTTCTTTTTGCCCGCACGATTCCATGGAATCACTTTGGGCTTTCTTTTTCATAGTGTAACTTTCTTTTCCTTTCTTTTCCTTTCTTTTCTTTTACTTTTTAAAGTTTTATCGGGTTAATGTTTAAAACCTTAAGTCAATAAGAACAATAACTAGTTTAGATTGATGCCTATTTGGTTTCCTGTTAAGGATGTTTTTAAGCATTTTTCATGTAAAATTTGTAAAAAAAAAAATTGTCTTCACTGTGATTAGCATTCTTGATTGCAATATTGTGCCATTCTTTTCATTCTCCTCACACACATGCATATATATATATATATATAGAGAGAGAATTTTATTTTCTTAATTGACCTTTATGACTTTACTTAAATTTCGCAAAAGTACAGGAGTGTACATTTAATCTGTCATAATGTGTAAATTTAAAGTTTTAATAGCATCAAAAACATGTAAAATTATTTAGTAGTTTGGAAGTTACCAACAAAGAATAATATCATGTTTGCTAAAAACATTAGTAAACTATTCAGGCAGAGATTTCAGCAATTAAGATGTAAAATCTAGAGATAAAGCATTTCAATTTAAAACTTAATTGGAATTAGAAAGTAACCATTGTCACAATTTACTTTTTTGTTGAGTACATATGTGCTGAAATTTTAACATCAAAAGTAAAATAACTGATAAAATACTGACAATGAGATATACGGGTAGTAATACCAATTTCCCCTCTTAGATATATTTTCCCTCATAGTAATGCAAACGAGGATCTATGTTATTTTCACTAACTAATTCAAATAAAAAGCATGAGATACAATTCTACTATTTCAATTTTATTTTATAAGATTCATCTGTGACAATAGATTCAATGTGCAAGTTTTTATTTATTATACTCTCTACACCACTAAAGTTTGACAAGAGGAAAATAAGTGTACAACTCCTTTTCTAACTAAGAATACTTTGAGAAGGTTGTATCAATTCCTGGGGCCAAAATTTAACCTACTACCCAAGTCAGCAACACATCATCACTTTTCGTTTACTTTCTAAAGAAGTGAAATTTTGATGAATTTCCAGTGTTTTTAAACAGAGAACATTGATGCAGAATTACTAAACATTACTTGGAGTTAAGGACATGGTTGAGAGAACCAGCAAAGGGGCAGATCTACCTGTCACAACTTTGTCATAAGCCTCCAGGATCCTGAAGTAATATCTTTAATCACAATACCCAGTACACTGTTTCAGCCTGTTCGCTGTGTGTGTGTTTTCACCTCTGATGCTGCTTCCTTTTCCAATCCTACAGGGGCAAATATGAACAAAGGAATCAAAATGTCACAATCTACAGCTGCATGTGAAGTTAAAAACAGATACAAGGGGCAGAAGAGTTATTATAACCCATATTGGGTTTCCAATCTCCAGAGCACATATGGCATTCAGTTTTGTTCCATCAAACAAACAAACAATAGGGAAAGTCAATAGTGTGAGGAGCTCTACTGAGATTCAGGAATGGAGCCAACAGTGTTAAGCATTTCTGTAGAAAAGTGGGTGAGTTACCTCTGACTTGAAGATCCAAGACAAACTAGTAGTACTGGAGAACACACAGTATAAGGGGGATCAATGCCGTTTGTATCCTTACTGCCTTCTACAGTGAAGAAATGCTTCCCCCCCCCCATCTGCAGGTTGCCTACAAAAGATGCTACAGAATTTGGTCCAGAATCTATTTTTAAAAAGGCAGGAGTGAATCTTCCAATACCAATTTATTACTCCGCCTAGTTAAAAACATACTTGCAGTTTAAAATTAACTTGCACCAATTTTAAAATCGTAGTTCAGCCTGCAAGCAAGAATATTTGTTGTCCCAGCAGTGTTCATTGTATGGTTTCTTTAATTGAAAAATAAAATAAAATGTATAAATGAAAAATGTAACAAAAATCTCAAATTGAGTTATTTAGACCCAAGATATCAAACTTGATATATTGTAAGGCTAGCTGGGTAGTGTGAAGGTAAGTAGTGGTGTTATCATCTACTGTAGAATGTACTATCAGCATATATTCAACCACGTAAGGTATATACGTATGCACATATATGTATTATCATGATAGTATTTTACATTAGACAAGATTATCAGATAAATTTTCTGATAATCTTACCCCTTTTGAAAAGCAGTAACTCAGAAAACCATCTTGGATATAATTATTGTGATGGGGTATTTTTCTTCCATTTTGGGTACAATGGCAACCACATCAAGGTTAGGAGCCCTTACAATTGGCATCAAATCCCATGGAGACAACAAGCTCCCTCTAACTTACTTTTTAGAGTAGCCAAAGGTTTCTTCTCTACCACTCTTCTTGTGTGGTGTGGTCTCTGTGTTGTACAATAATGAATCCCACAGCCCTTCTTGTGCTTGGGGAACCTTATGGCATCCACATGGGAACAAGTGGGGAGTATTCAAGTGCCCAGTTGTATTCAAGGATCCTCAGCACAAGGCCAAAAACAGAGAAGGGGAACAGGGACATGACAACAACAACAAGATTGACAAAAAAAGAAAAGAAAAGGGGGGGCCTGGTTCAGTGCTTTGAGTGCTTTGCAGTCATGTCCTTGGCTACATGGGACTTAACCCCCCCACCCTTTCTCCACAATGTTTCCCACTCCCCCCCTTGTTCATTTACCCTAAACCCTAAACATTTGTTTAATGGAATGAAAAAAAAATGGCAACTTTACCTTTCCCATAATGACACCAAAAATGAAAGATTAAGAAGTTGAGCAGTTGAGTGCACATGGTTTATGTGAACAGATCAAGTGATCATCTGATCTTGTTCAGTACCCCCCACATTCTGATAGATTGTCCAGTTTAGGGCACGTGACAAGTATCTCTTGGCTTTTGTACCGTTTCTTCCAGGATGAGGAAACTGGTTCCATCCATCCATCCATCCATCCATCCAACCATCCATCCCTAACCCTAAGGTTGAGAGTTGGCTTGGGGAAAAGGAAATGGATATTCTCTCTAAGGTTTGTGGTTGCTCATTTGGGAAAAATGATTCAATAAAGTATACATGTTTCAAGATTCTGCTTGAACTCTTTGTGGGAAGGTGTTGAACTGTGTGTTCCAAGGGTCTATGAGACCATATGTTTTTTTTCTTTTTTTTTTTTTTTTTTTGTTACAAATGAGATTTTCAAATAAGTGTAATGAATCTGGTAAAACGTAAGAATGAAAAGTAAAGCATACTCAAGCAGCCATTGGTATGTTGCCACTATGGCATGTACAAATGCAATCGAAGGAAAAATAAATAGATAAATAAATAAATAACTTCTGAAACTAACATTTACCCGAAACAAACTACACTTGGAAAATAAAAATATACTTCTTAAAATGTTCTGATGACAAATAAAAATTAAAAATCTGGCTTAGTGAAAGTCCAGCAGTCCATATTCTTCACAAACCCAAAAAAAAGCCTAGTGGCTGATCACACCTCACGAGTCAAGGGTGAAACCGGCAGAGTTAGAATGAGCAAAGTCCAGGCTATCCATCCATCCCATCATACTTCATCCAAACGTACCCCCACCCATCCATCCATCCACAACTTCATCCATATAAAACCCCATTCATGCATTCATTCATGGCCCAGCCAATCTTGAAGGATCCTGGGAGCTAAGGTAGAGTAAGTGAAGTCACACGTGATCACTCGGGCAAGCACAGAACCCAACAATCCCTCACACACACACACACACACACACAGTCACTCGCACACACAGAGAGACAGACAGACAGTGGGCTCTGTTTCCCTTGCCTCACACACTCACAGACACTCTCACTCTCTGTCTGTCTGTCTGTCTCTCTCTCTCTCTTTCACTCACATACCACTAAGTTTAAGGACTTGCAAGCCAGGCCATCCTCCTTCTCACTCACTCACTCTCTCTCCTACAGCCTTTGCCTACAGCACAAGAGCTCTGGCAGTAGCAGAAGCAGCAGGAGCAGCAACCCTATATCATCTCAAATCAAAAAAGCCATACATATGAAACAGAGGTAGTTTCATCACCTGGATGGTGAGGGAAAGCTTCGGAAGAAGAAGAAGAAGCCTGTTGCATCATGTGAAAGTTACCATACAACTCTATCACCACTGCCTCCACCATTTCTACTACTACTAATACTACTGGGTAGTGACAAGCCCTGTCTCTTCCTTATTTATATTTGTGTATTAGTTAGGGGTAGAGGAGGTCCTTCATGGCTCACACACACACTTTAGATTGGTCATATTTTCGTTTTATTCATTTTAATTGTATGGGTGGGGGTTAAGGGATGGCAGGAGACTGTGATACAACACAAAACTAGCATGAAAAGGAAGGAAGAAAAGAAAAGAAAAAACAAACAAATGGGATAATGTCCTGCTCAGCATGCAAATGGTTCTTCTAGAGGAGACAACAGTACTGGTAGGAATAGGAATAGGAATAGGAGTGTGGTGATGGTGGTGGGTATGGTACTACTGCTGCTATTGCTGCCTCCTCTCCCCCTTCTCTTATGTTAATAAAAACTATTTCTCTCTCTCTCTCTCTCTCTCTCTCTACACATATATATATATATATATATGTGTATGTATATTTTTCTAGTTAGTTAGTTAGTTATTGTATTTTTATGTATCTTATTATCTTTTTTGGTATTGCCTTGAACAATGGCTAATGACAAGGGAAGTTGCAAAAGGTGTCCCTTGCAACTTCAATGTGAATGTCACTGAACCCACTTGGTTTTGATTTTGGGCTGTTGGGTTTTTTTTTATTAAAGTGTTATTGGTATTTCAAAAGTTCTGTTTTCTTTTGTTCCTAGAAGGGAAGTCAATTGCGCAATTTTTATGACTCGTTGGTTACTGTTTGCTTTTTTTCTTGTTTTTGTTTTGGGTGATTTTCAAATTTTTGGTTGAAGGAGAGGTGGGTGATATGTGCTATAGTTATTGTACTTTTTAAAGTTACTGAATAGTACTGAAATTATATTTGAATGAAAATTCTATTGTGGTAATTACACTTTGGGAAGAAGATAAATATCATGCAATCAATGAAACCAATGTGGATCTTTTGATTTTATTTGATTTATTGTCACTTAGTAGCAATCAGTACTGCATTATGAATAATTGAGCTAATGGTATATATTAGCAACTATGTGATTAACTTCACCCCATTTAAAAGAATGTAAACTGGACAATGTGTTTTTCTAATTTATTATCAAACTAAAGTTGATAAAATGAGCTGAATTTGTTTTAATGAGACAAAAATCTCATGTGAAGTAACCAATCATGTTACTTGACTTAAATGCATTCCTACCAATCTCAAAAGTCAAACTTAAGTTGAGTTTACAATCTGATTTTTGAGGTTACCTTAACATTTTTTTTTCATGCACTATAAAATGTATTTGTGTGTGTAAAAGAAATTCCGCAGGCCAATAAAGCCATAAACCTGCAACATTATGGGATGAATGTTGATTTTTTACAGTACCTTTGGGGAAATTACATTCTTAGAATAAATGAAGTGATTTACATCATATCAATATTTTGAAACTAATTCTAAGTCTGTAAAAAATTAGGATAAAAATTAAAAGATAAAAATATTTTAAAAATCAAGATTTAAAAATACTTCATTGTAACGTTTTTACCAATTACATGTACTGTGAATGTTTCAATTCTTCTTACTTATATATCTTTTATTTTTTAATAGAAAAAGAAAAAGAATCATTCAAACTTAAAAAAAAAATACATGTGAATAAAAAAATTCTATGAATTACTTTCCCAACGATTTTTTAAAATATACATTTATAACCTTATTCTTTATAAAATATTTTTATTTTAAAATCCTAAATAAAATTTGATTATCTTGGTATTTTCTTGAACCATCATCTTATAACATTAAAAAAAAGTATTATGAAAGTACAATAAAAAAAAATTGATGTGATATAATAAAGAACATACAATTAGTATAATACTATTTTTGTTTATAAATATTAAAAGCAATAAACACACTAATTCCGTTGCATATTGTATTGTTAAGATTGAGATACATTTCAATATTGCCTCTAATTCTTACTCTAACACTTAAATTCTATAGAACCTTCTATTGGTGATTTTAAATAATTAGAAAAATCATCAAGAATTTTATAAAGCTTTCTTTGGAATGGTGTAGAAGACACAATGCAAGTTTTATACAAGACTACAATAAATTTCAAAAGACAATAGAAGGTTCTTAAAACTATAAAGGTTATAGGATATTCTAATAGATCAAGAAAGGCCCATATAAGATGTATAATTTATTTTATATTTGTAACATCTTATTTTTCTTTAGTAATAATATTTTACAAGAAGCATTAAATACTATTACTTACTACATACAAGAATTTAAAGATTTGTAATATTTTTATATTGCAATATAGATTTCAATTTGGTTAATGCTAAATTAATTGGTAAAAATGTAAGAAAATAAATTCACTTGGATCTACAATACTTACATACCACATAATAACCAAAAATTAAGAATGATTTTTAAAGATTTTTATGCCAATATTATATTTTAAATCTTTTTTTTTCCAAGTATTAAAATCTATTATGTCTTTAAATAATATATTACATTTGAAATATTATCAAATTTAATAAAATTACACAAGACATTCTAACATCTTGTTTTAAGTACTTTTATCACAAAAAAATAGTATAAATTTTTATAATCAAATTCTACAATAAGTAGCTTTTGAACTTTTATATACTCACTACTTTTATTATGATTTTTCAAAATTTAATGCTCATTTTTTAAAAATAACTTTAAACTTTAAAAATTAAATTATATCTTAACTTTCTCAAAAATAAAAAATTATTTTGGACTTATAAAATTATAATTTTTTCATAAAAACTATTTTATGATAATTTTATAATATATAGATTATAATTATAATATTAAAGAAATTAAATAACTAAAATAATATTTTTGCTAGGTGATAAGTTTTATTAACTTAATAACATAATACATTATCAACACAAAGGTTTAAATTTTATTTTTAAATAGATAGAGTAGTGCTTATAGATATATTTAAATAATACTTCTAGATTATCTAAAGAATATAATTAGGTTATTTTATCAATCTAGAAAAAAATTACTTATTACATGTATTTATATTATATATTTTCTATATATAATTATCATATGTGTTTGTATTTTATATTTAAAATTTTAAAATATTTTAATCTAATAATTTTTTTAATATATCAATATTTTTTAAAAATAAATGTACATGTATTTATTAAAACTAATTATGAGTACAAAATAAATAAATAAATAAATAAGATAAAACAAAATATTGATAAAATTAGAAATTATGATCAATTAGTAAAATTCTATAAATACTCTATAAATAAAAAGTTCTTACTTTGTATAATAGTAATTAGTATTAACTTAGGTTTCAATGACTCTTTTAGAACTTATATTTAAGAACATTTGTTGCTATTAGTTTTCCAAGTAAATTTCATATTTTGAAGTAGTGCTTCTATTAATTTAATAGTTTGTTACATATTATAATAGTCTACAATGTCATTGTATGTATGTATGTATATATATATATATATATATATATATACAAGCACCTAAAATATTTATTTATTTAGATATATTTAGAACAATCTATAATATAAATGCAAGCAAGCTTATAAAATTGAATTCTTTTATGTAATGTTAGTAGAAAAAACTCACAAATAAATCAAAGATATTTTTAATCATTTTTACACCTAGTATTTCAAATTGTTTCCTCAGATAGTAAAAAAGCATTTGTGCTCTTCAGCTCGATATGATATTATTAAAAACTCACAAGTGTGGTAAGTAATTGTTTGTAAATATCAAATTCTTTTTTACTTATAAGTTTTTAACATATTTTTAAAATATTATATTTTCATTATATTTAAACATATAATATATAAAAATAAAATGGATGATCCTCAAGTTATAGAAAGTATATAAAGAAATGTATGTAAGTAATGTTACACTATTTTTGCATACTTTTACCGTAATTGTGTAAGTATGTTACACAAAGTTTTTATCAAAAGGTGTCAATAGTTCCTGAATATCAAGTCAATTATTTTATTTAAGTCGAAATGTTTTCTGACAAGAAAACCATGGCATAATTAAAGAATTTCAAATTATTATATCAAAAAATTACAGAGACGTTTTACTGTAGAAAACATTGTCTTTAAATTCAATTCTTTGTGCTTGATTTGTAAAAGGTATTTGTTGGAAATCAAACACATTCTAACGATTGTAAGATGTGAATATTCTTTAAGGCACTTTCTTTTAAAATAGACATATTTTTCATGAAGGATACAGTCGATGTCTTTAATTTGAATAATTCAACAAATAACACACTTTGTTAAACTTCACAAAAAAAATTGCAGACATATACTTATAAAATATTTAAATATTGTAAAAGTATGAATGTATTGCAACATTCAGTGCAAAATATCTAAAAATTTAAAATAAAACTTAATAAAAAATAATTTTTAACTTTATTTGGACTACAATTCTAAAATTTCACAGTAATGAATAAAAATGGGTTTAATGACTTGGTTATAGCTTGAAATGATCAATAGTTGTACAAAAATGCCTAATTTCTTTCTTAAATAACAAATAAAGTTATCTAATAAATAAGATTGGATAAAATTTGAAGCACTTAACTAAATTATATTAATACATTTTAACAATATTGCCAAATCTATTTGTGGAATCCATTAACTAAGTGTAAAAAATTTGTGTTTTTGCTTACAGCTTAATTTAACAATTAAAAAAAAAATACAATGGAACATAAATTTAAAAAAATGTAAAATTTTACATTTCTTTATTAAATTCTTATCTATTATAATTAGAAAAAAATTATTTAATTTATTGAAATATATATATATATATATATATATATATATATATTCCTTGAAATAATTAGCCTTTTGTTCAATTTTTTATTTATTTTATTTATTTTATTTTTATATATCTTGGATATTTAAATTTTTCGTTTATTAAACAAAGAACTAATTTTTTCATAATATGGTTTTATTTAAAAGTCTAATTCGTTTTTCAAAATAACATACTAAATTTTGTAGTTGTTAAACAATTAATTTTAGATTAATCTTGTACATGTATCTTTTGTAGAGAAACATATATATATATATATATATATATATATATATAATTTAAAAACTCAATTAGAGTTCATTTAAATTGAAAAAAATTGACATGTAAATATAAATATATAACAAACTAAACCATAAATCTGTAAATTATATATATATATATATATATATATACACTAACTAAAACTTCTAAATGACTATTGAAACTTGTGTTAATATTCATATTTATATATTTATATAATTATGAATAATTTAAACTTCTCATGTAAATCAAGACACATGAAAAATATCATTTTTGAAAATATCACATACCTTTACTTTTGTGATTTTTTTATAGTGAAGTTAATCAATTCCTCTGACTAACAGCAGATAAGAAAAGAATTATATTTAAAAATATTTTTTTACCTGCGTTGGTTTTGTACAATACTTATCCTGTGTCAAAGAATCCTCACTAAAACTAACTAAACAAATAAAAAAGAAGAAATACACACAATTTTTTAATAGTTCGGAATCTTTCAAATATTAAAAAAATCTACGTTTGCATTTTTATATGCATTGTGTGAGTGGCGCACTTGAATACATCACTATTTTATAATTTATCATAGTATTGATTATTTTTAACACAAAGATTTATCAAGGTTGTTTGATTAATAACTGACTGCACTTTTTATTGGATAATAATTAATTTATTGTTGTACTAGGTAACATTGTAAAAGAATAAAGCATGTGTTATTTTTTTTGTAAACTTTTTAAGTCTGGCTGAAGACAACATAAGTAAATAAAAATGAAGAAAAAAATATTATGAAAATTTTGGTAGTATATAATTTTCAAATATAAAATCATGAATATTCAATGTTCTAATACAGACTAATCATATGACACTAACATCATGTTCTGATACTGACCAATTATTCAGGATAATCACATGATTTGTGAACACAGTTGCCAGAAGATTTGACTAGAAGCTTAACAATTATGGAAAAATAAATAATATTAAAATGTGGGATGATGGAAAAAAATTAGAACAAAGAAAAAGAAAAAAATAAAAAAGATAAAAAGATACACAATGTTCAAACAAAACATGAACAGGATCCATTTTTCAATTATAGATTTTGTGAAAACACCAAATTGATCACATTTTAAAATTTGAAGATTTTGAGATGTTAATTATTAACAAAATTTATGTTTTATTTGTGATTCAAAGTTTATTTTTTAAAAAATGTATGATTTCTCAATTTTTTAAATTTTAGATTAAATTATCAAATTATTTCCAATTGATATCAAGCTGGAAAAAAAAATCAATAAAGAAAACTTAATGTACAGCACAAGAAAAAAACATCTTATAAGAGATTAAATGTTCTGTCTTCAATACAATTTATTTATTACAGTAGTAGAAAAAAAATCTCATAATATTCCAATACAGTACAATTTATTTATTGTGTGATTATAATTGAAAACACTTTCATTATATTATGTTGAAATAAATAAATTTACTTATATATTTAAAATATATGGAATAAAATAAAACAACTCTACAGAGATTTTTGTATGTTATGTATTTTGGTGTTCAGTTACAATGTTGTGTAAAAAGTAATAATAACTCATATTGCAGCAACATTATTTGAATATAGATCATATATTATCTTTGTAAAATCAATGTGTAATAAAAAGTTCATTATTAAAAAAATCCTTGATCCATACATAGATTATCAACAAATGAGATTTTATAAAAAATTGAAATAATGTTAGATTTCTAGTTTTTCTTTTATATCAAAAACAAAATGTAAAAAACTGAAGAATTAAATAAAAAATCAAATATATACAAAAAAATAACTCTATAAAAGTTATGCCAAACCTCCAATTATACAAACTTAGATTCCCAGACATGGTTGATTTGAAGAAAACCCCTTCTCGAAGGCTAGTGCACCAAGGCGACCTAGATTGAACTTTACATATCCACAATCTTTTCATTGAGGAATAAATAACTCTAATTAACAAAAACTATTAATGATATTAGCCAGAATAAACCCTCAGTTGAGCTATTATTCATTCTCACTATATAAGTATAATAATAATTATTGTTATTATCATTATGAATGCCCCCATTTCAGTGTGTGTTTGTGGGTTCTCTCAGCATTCATCCCCTTGTTAGAGAGACTGTAGAAACTGGGCCAGCAAAGAAAGAAGCATTGCTTTATGGGGCCCCAATGGCCTCACACCCACCCTCCCACATGCACAATTGTCTCATTCATCCCTCCTTCATTCATCCACACACTCACCCCCTCCTTCATTCATCCACACATTCCTTTGTTTGTTGATGACAGAAGAAAGAAAGCCAGAAAGGCACGCAGACTAACAAAAGAGAACACAACAAGGGGAAGGGATCTTTAATTGTAAAGGGGCTGGGCTGGCTTCGAGGATGGTTTGGGGGACATCATTCTGGTGCGCATTCAATGCGTGGAAGCATTCCATTCTCCACTCTATGAATTAAAAATAAAAAATTAAATTTGCATGGTAGAGAAGAGTATAAATTATAGAATTCAATAGAAAGTAATGTAATGTAATGGGATAGTGTTTGTGGTATCTTAAGGGTGTTACAAAACTTGATGCACAGAGGGTTGTCATACATTAGTTATGATATGTGATACAGTGGACCCACAAATGTTGATTTTGTCTGCTTCTCACTTCTTATATTCCTCATGTAGCACCACCACCTCCATGAGAAAGTCCTTTAAAATATAATTCATTTATGTATCAAACTACTGTCTTACAGTGATGCTTCATTCAGACATGATCCCTTCACTTCCAGTTTCTGTGTAGGGATCTAGTGCATGGAGGTGAAGCTTTCAGAGGCAAACAAATACAAGCCTCGTGATTCTTTTTCTTAGTTATCCTTTGAATATGAAGAAACATGAATGCAGTTCCAAGGTTTAAGACAGTTGTGAATGGGTAGCCACATGAGGGTATTATTTTATTGTACAAAACCTAAAAAGGAGCTATGCCACTATCTTTCAGTCAGACCTACTGAGTTGGAATCATAACTTCCTCATACACCCCTCAGTCAATATCAAACAGAAACAGAGCTTTAAAATCAATGATGGTGTGCTTAAAAAAGCCATACATAGGAAAATATATAGAAAGATAAGAAAAAGTGCTCATTTTGTATAGTTCCTTTCCACTGTTTTGTTGCATGATGTTCACTTATTGTCAGAATGCCAATTTGCTACTGCTTATAATTCATGGAAATTTGCCTCAAGTGGAAGGATTTTTTCTCCTTTTCTTTTCGTCACATTTAATCTTTAATAAATGAATAGCCTTATTTAGACTAGTGCAAAATAATGGTTGGTGTATGAAACAGTATAATTTTACACCCATTGTACAGAAAAAATTAAGTGATTGTATAACTACAAACTTTCAAACCCTTGCTCTCACCAAGTTACTGTAATGGAGTAGTGAAGTATGTGAAAATTTATGTTCCTCAACTTGATTCTCTCCATCAAATAGAAAGCACTTGTTTGAGATCCACACATGACAACACATCTCAGTTTTGCTAAACACCATATGCCCTCCATGCCAGCCAGCCAGCCAGCTAGCAAGGTTGTAAGTGCCCTTCACAGAGAGTACAATGTGCTGAATAGCACCAGCTCCTCACCATGTGAAGAAGGCCAAGAACCTCCACCTCTTCCTCTTCTACAGGTTTGGTCCCCATTTTCTGTCCTCTCAGCCAGCAATGCAACAAGCTTTTGTCTCACTACAAGCCTTGTCTCTCTAGGAGCAAAAAAAAAAAAAAAAAAAAAAAAAAAAAAATTGCAAACCCTACTACTACTGGGTCCCAAGTGTGTGTGGCCACAGCCTCCCAGGCTGTAAGCCATCCCACTCTCATTGAGGCCCTGCCCACTGTCTCCTGCCCCTCTCTGTGCCAGGGCTGCTTCTGCTTCTGCTGCTACTGATGCCCCACTCAGAAAGAGCTCACATCTGCTGCAGCAGCAGCAACAACAGCTAGAGGATGATATTGTCAGAGTAGAAGGAGAGAGGAGAGGAAAGGAGAGGAGATGAGATGAGATGAGGGAGTTCTGCCATAGGTGTCCACTTCATCATCACCTGTGCCCATATCCCTCCCCTTGTCTCCTCCTCCAGCAAAATGATTTACTCTGTAAACCTCTTTTTTCCCCTTTCCAGTGGGTAGCTGAAAGAGAGGGTGTGTACAAGGCCTAAAAAAACACACACACAATCCTCAATCCCCTCTTTTGTATACATGAATGTGGGCAAGAGCACTTCAAAATGATGGGTTTCTGTTTTCACCAGCCATTTCCACACCTTTGTTTCATCAGCATGACCCTCCCCCCCTCCCCCTTGCTTTTGGAAGTTCATCTTGTGTAGTGTACTTGGCCCCTGGAAACTGGCTCTTGATCTATTGCCTCTAGGAGGGTGTGGTAGTATCATTCAGCAGTAGCAGAGCATTGTTTTTACAGTAGCAGGTCAGAGAGAACCTCAGTTGCTTGTAAGGGCAGGCATGGTGGTTTAACAGACCTGCATCAGTGGGGCTCAATGAAGTGGGTGACAGTTAGGCTGTTGCTATGCTGGTCCTGTTGCAGAGATGTGGTTTTGGAATGCTCCATTGGCTATCATCACACCATGTTTTCACATTGAAGAGAAGGGGCCACACTATCTATATCTATATTTATTTATTCTGTTGCAATGCAGTATACAAGCAAGCTTGCTACTGTAGTGTGTAATGTAATGGGAGAGAATTTGAGTTTTATTTTCCCCAAAAAGTGCACCAAATTTAACCCCAAGAAGATTGCCTTTATCAGATCCAGCATCTGATTGAGGAACAAAACCAGCCCCTTCACTACTTTACCATCTAGGTGGAAATCAAACCTCAATACCAGACAGTTCTCTACACATGCACATGTTGAATACAATTCAACTGTGGAAGCTGCAACAATAAAAACTAACACAAAGAATGGGTCCTGTGGGAGTCACTTTCCAGTAATGAGTTTTTTCCACCTGGGCGGACACTGCCAACCTGGATGCTATTGAAGGCGAGGATTCATCCCACCCGCATGCCACGTCATTCTTGGTGTCTCCAGGGCACCCTCTGCGGCAGACACACTGTCAGACATTCTATACAATCCATGAATGTGAATCTGGTCTGGAATTCACTTGATGGGAACTCATAGCCATGCAAGGACCCCCCCCCAGAGGACAGTTCCTCTAATGCACTGGAAGTGATCATGTCCTGGCATTTCTCTATACCCAATTTGCATATCATCTCAATACCTCACATTGCAAAAAGTCAGATACATTAGTTTTGCAGTCAGCACAGCCATGTTTCTTTGATATCCTATGGCCCTGCTTGTATTCTAATTTGGGGGATGTGTGTGGATGGATTATTGGTATGAAAGCATTCTTTATCTTGCACAACACTAGTCTTTGTTTACTTCATCTTTTGCAATTTTGGCAATCCTCACAACATTGGGTTTTCTTTTTTAAAATAAAAAATCTTTTGATATTTATTATTATGATTATTTGAAAGAAATAAATATCTCCTTGGTATTGTATTGGTAGTGGCTATTGAAGTTGTTTAGAGATGTCATATTGAGTTAGTATCAAGACCCTAATTGAAGTTGATTTCAGGTTGCTCAGAATATTGTCCAGGACCCAGTTGCAATGACCCAGTCATACCAGATATATATTTTTTTATTTTTTAAATGTCTTTATCATGTCTTTACATATGCTATGTACACATTCCCCATATATTACACCACCTCTTGATATTGACCAGTGGCATGAATCTGGATGAAATATGGTCACCATTGACACACACACTGTTGTATGCAAAGCTTTTTTCTTTTTTCTTTTTTCTTTTTTGTACTTTTTCATTCTTTTTTATTTTCTGATTCCCCCTTTTCTTCTCAACAAGAAACCCAGCTGTTGAATTCAGTCTTATTCAAACAACACCATTGTGTGGGCATTAATACTTGAACTCCTCAACTTCCACCCCACCCCACACATGCACACACACACACACACTCTCACACAATAGATGATCAAAACTCCTGAGCAGCGTAAGTTGAACACATGAAAGAGAGAAAGTAAGGGAAGGGGAGGGGAGGGGAGGAGAGTTGGGTTGGGGTTGGATGAGGGCCAAGGTGTGAGGAGGCACATGGAGGTGCCAGGCTTAGCACATGGGTGGGGTGCTGCTGCTTCTAGTGCCTGCTGGCTGCTGTGGCTGTCTCTGCTTTCCTCTATTAGCTCTGCTTCCTCCTGCTGGCTCTGCTTCCTGCTGCTCCTGCTCCTGCTGGTGGTTGTGGTAGTGGTATGGTAGTGGTGGTAGTAGTGGTGGGCCCACCCCAGCCCCCTCCCTCCCTGACTGACTCTGACTGACTATCTCCATGCATTTACTTCACTTCCCCACACTACCCTACCTTACTTACTGCCACTAC
Source organism: Physcomitrium patens (assembly GCF_059467195.1). Lineage (NCBI taxonomy): Eukaryota > Viridiplantae > Streptophyta > Bryopsida > Funariales > Funariaceae > Physcomitrium > Physcomitrium patens. The sequence goes on from NC_143432.1 coordinate 7,297,426, forward strand.
TGCCTGCCATCCAAATGCAAGGGGAGGGGAGGGGGAGAAGGCTATGAGTGCCCACACACAGGCTGTGACTGCGAAGCTGAGGGAGGGAGAGAGGGAGGGAGGGAGGGAGGGAGGGAGGGGGGATTTGAGAGCTCATCGAACTGGAGTTGTTGTTGGATCATCTGCTCTGCTGTGCTCTGCTCTTGCTTGTGTGCCTATCTGGGCAGAGCAGGGTAAATCCTCTGCCTCCCACTTGCAATCCCTACTTTGACCTGGAGAATTCGTTTCAAAACATATTTCACTACTCAAACCATCCTCGAAGCCAGCCCAGCCCCTTTACAATTAAAGATCCCTTCCCCTTGTTGTGTTCTCTTTTGTTAGTCTGCGTGCCTTTCTGGCTTTCTTTCTTCTGTCATCAACAAACAAAGGAATGTGTGGATGAATGAAGGAGGGGGTGAGTGTGTGGATGAATGAAGGAGGGATGAATGAGACAATTGTGCATGTGGGAGGGTGGGTGTGAGGCCATTGGGGCCCCATAAAGCTTTCAAACACAAACCCAGAATCACACATTCTGAAAAGGGGCAGTGGCAATGCTGAACATTTCTCCCAGCATCATCATCTCAGTTGGAGAGGCTTGACCTAGTCCAGTGCAATTCCACACATAGAATGTGCAACAATGAAGCAGCAAGTGCAAAAAAGGAAGTCAGGGATGGGAATGGGGAAGGGCAAGAAGGATATTCTCATTCTCATCCTGTGCACTCAGCCAGCATTCTCTTCTATCATCTCTCTCTCTCTCTCTCTCTCTCTCTCTTTCCTTCCCCTTTTGTTTTGGGTAGGGGGGTGTTAGGAATTTGCCTACATAATAGAATGAGAAAATCATAAAAATAAAAAAAATAAAAATAAAGTTGACAAAAACAAAATTTAGAGAAGTGTACTCTCAAATCTACAATAGTAGGGTTCTATATGGAACAACAACATTTCTAGAGATAAAACCTAATACATTTAAAAGACTAAAATCAAAATTTCTTCAGGAGGCAAAGCTCCCAAAAATCCCCTCAAAAGGCACTGCCTCTTGACCCTGCTTATTGACCAACTAGTGGGATTGTCGTAGGAGGCATTGCCGTCCCTCTAAGTCCCCTGCATTTGTCACGGGTATGAATTAGGCTACACACAACAACAATCTTCTACTTAGAAACTAACCTAACAACAACAACAACAACTCTTTTGAAATCTTGTCTTCTTTTTGTAAAATAATAGTGGTTCTAGTCCAACTCCTCTTCATCAATAATTGTGGATGCCAATTGAGGCTTTGCACAACTTTAATTTCTCAATAGTAACAACCTTGGTAAACATGTCTATTGGATTCTTTGATCCAAAGATCTTCTTCAAAGACAACATTCCATCATCTATAAGTTTACATATAAAATGATACCTTACTTAAATATGCTTGTCCTTGAAAGAAATACTAGATTATTTATAAGATGAACTTTACTTTGGATTTTACTAAAAATAGTATTTTAAACTTGCTCTTTGTCTAATTCTTTTTTTTAAAAATGATTCAAATCATTTCCTTTCTAGCTTTTGAGATGGCCATGAATTCTACTTTTGTAGTTGATAAGATAACATTCTTTTGAAGTTTAGACATCCAACTTACAATGGAATCTCTTAAAGTCAATAAAAAACATATCATGCTTCTATAATTATCTAAGTTATGACTCAAATTTGCATTAGTAAATCCTTGCAAATCACACTATTCTTCTCAAAACAAAGTGCCAAACTTAAAGTGTCTTTTAAATATTGCAATATCTAATTTGCAAATTTTTAATATATCTTTTTAGAATTTTTCATGTATTTTCTCACAATTCCCATTGCATATTTGGTCTAATATAATTCATAATATATATCAAGATTCTAATTGCCAATACATATGGAACCTTCTTTATATGCTTTTGATCTTTATTTTTCTTTGGTGATTGTTTCTTTGTAAGTTTGAGGTGACTTGCCAAATGTGATTTTATAGGCTTTGCATCATAAAAATTGAATCTGCTCAATATATTATCTATATATTTCTCTTGAGATAGATCTAAAGTTCCTTCAACTCTATCCTTAGTAATCCTCATCTCAATTGTATGCTTTGAAGATTCTAAGTCTTTTATTCTAAATTCTTTTGATAATTGTTACTTTACTTATTTATCTCCTCGTCAAAGTCTACTTACACATATAAAATACAACCAAAAATTCTTAAGATATATATATATATATATATATATATATCCATATCTTATCTTATATTTGGAGGTCCAAATAATTTAAAGGTCTTTAATTTATCAAATAAGTTTCTATGTTGATTGCATATGCTCAAAAATATTTGGATAATCTTTAATGTATCTTTATGATTGTTGTATATTTATTCAAAGTGTTTTTCATCCTTTCACAATATCATTTTGTTTAAGAATTCTTAGAATTGTCTTTATTATTTGAATTCTAATTTTTACACAAAATACCTTGAATTTTATGATGTTAAACTTTCATCCATCATCTAATCTTAGATACTTGATTTTTAGATTGGTATTATTTTTAAATTTAATTTTATATCTTTTAAAAGTAGAAAACACATTAGATTTATTTTTTAAGAAACAAATTAATATCTTTTGATAGAATCATTGATGAAGGTGGTATAATAGCATAAACTTCTGAAAGACTAAACTAGAGTAATTTCCTATATGTCTATATATACCAGCTCTAATTTTTCTTTCTTTGGTTACCTTCCAACTTTTGAAAAACTAACTCTTTTTTGCTTGTCATAGATACAATCTTTACATAAGCCAACATCAACATCTTTCAAATTAGATAGTTGTTCTTTTGATACTAGCAATTTTTTTTCTTTCTTACTTATGTCCTAAAGTTTCTACTGCCATAGCTTAGAATCAACTTCACATTTAGCTACTACTATTGTATCATTGCTTTCTTCAGTCATGTACAATGTTTTCAACTTCTTACCTCTTACCACAATCATGAATCACTTCCAAATTTTGTTATATATCTTATATTATCTAGTTGGCTTATAGAAATTAGATTTTTTTTTTAAGCAAGGAATAAAGCTTATATCTTGTAACTTCTATTAGGTACCATTTGCAATCTTTATATGAATATCACCCTTTTCCATAATATCTAAAGATTCATCAACTAAATAAACCTTTTCAAATTTCTCAACAATAAAGTTGTATAATAATTCTTTGTATGGAGTTGACTAAAATGATACACCCAAGCCTACGATTTAAGACTTGATAGGATTTATTACATTGCAAATAAAAAACATCATATATCTCTTTAGTAGTAACATTTGCTGATTTATCTTCTTGATGTTTATACTTTTAATATTTTTGATTCTTCTTATTCTTCTATAGCTGACTGCAATTATTAGAAAAATAAACCTTAGTACTGCAATTCTAGCCAGTAATATCTTTGCAAGGTTTCAATTTATTCCTTTCTTTGGACTTCAATCTATATTCTTGTTGATAATTCATTTTTCTATCTTTATAATTCAAGACAAAACCTAAAGATTTTCTTAACTCTATTCTACAAACATCTTCAATGAGAATTAAATCTTGAACTTTGTTAAGTTTCATTTTCTTACTTTTTAAAGAACTGCTTACTATGGTAACAATTGCAACTCAAACTTCAAACAAGGAGGACAATAGAATCAAAGCCTTGATCTTGTCATCATAGGTTAGTTCTACAAAATTCAATTGGTTTGTAATAATATTAATTTTTTTAATGTGATTAGCAACGAGGTTTATTATCAATGCAAGAATGTACCTTATTAAAGATAGAAGGCTTTTTGTACATGCTTAATAATGATGTTGTATTGTAATAAAACTATTAGGTGAAATAAAAAAGAAAGATTATACTATAAAAGAGCTTCATTAAAAAAATTATAGAAAATTACTTTAAAAGTATAGATAATAGTAAAAAAGATAGTAAAATTAATAAGTGCTAATATTGCTTCTTTGTAAAATTAGGCTTCTATTTACTTTCTATGACCATAAATAAGGAGAAAAAAAAAGTAGAAATTTTATAAATAATTAATATTTAAAAATATTTCAAAGCAAAAATTATCTTAAAAAACCAAAAATTGATATTTGAAGAAGATTGGTTGTAAATTAGAATCAAAATCAGACCATGAGGCACAAAACCATACACAAATAATAATTCTTGAGATTCTTTGGTTGATTAAAGAGCAAGATTTGAATGAAAATTAAAATGAGATTATTATCAAGGTTGGAAAAGAATGTTGGCTAACTTCCAAATAGATTAGAGGGTTTATCTTCTATTTGATAAGTTCAATTTTTTTTCAAATTGTTTCTGCTTGTTGTCAACTAAGTAATTGAAAAGTGCACAAAATTTGAGTCAAAATCTATAGTTAAATTATTAGTTATTATGGTTTTAATTAGTTGTAGGATTTTTAAGTGTTTTTTTAGGGTTTGATAAGGATTTAGAATTTGATTAGGATTTGATTGGAATTTGGTTTAGGATTTAGGATTATATTAGTATTTAATTAGGATTTAGTTAGGATTTCATTAAGATTGTTTTATAATTTTATTAGGATTTTTTTAAAGTTATATTAGGGTTTGATTAGAATTTACTTAGAATTTACTTAGAATTTTAATTTTTAATATTTTAATATATATATGTATATATATATATATATATATATATATATATATATATATAATTTCTTTAGAAATTATTTAGGATTTTTTTATATTTCTTTTATAATATCTTTAAGATTTCTTTTGAATTTGATTAAGATTTGATTATGATTGTTAAGCTTTAATTGATATTTATTTAGAATTCTATTAGAGTTGTTAGGACCTTGTTGCAATTTTTAATTTACCTTCCACAACCAAGTGCTTGATGCATTCTCAAAAAGACTCTAACACATGAATTTGGATAAAACTTTGAGAAGACAATATACTCTTATCTCATTAAAAGAAAAAAAGTAAACAAATAAGACATAGACATAAGATAAAAAGAAATTAGATTAAATATTATTAATTACAAAGAAACTAAAAAACCTTGAAACAAGACTAGAATATAATAAATATGCTGATAAGACTTATAATGGTCTTAATCTTTCTTTTATTTACACTAGCTACCAAAATATCTTATAGAAGCTCTTTGGAGATTATAATACTTGTAGCTTAAATGCTAAGTAGTATATTGCTTCTAATGCAATTTCTTATAAGAAACTTATAAGATTCTTTTTCATTAGCCACATGGTATATCTATAAAAATCTAAATATCTAAATAATGTCAAAGATACTTCCTCAAAGCTTCTTAAGGAAAATATCATCTAATTAATATGTTTGTACCTACTTCTACTTACTTCTATTAACTTTTATTTATTTAAGTAATATGTGAATTTGTTGGAGATTCAAAATAGCAATTATTGCATTCTGAAATTATTGTAAAGCTTTAAAAATTTGCTATGGTATAGATAATGTATCTATGGATATTTGTTTTTTAGTTGGTATAAAAGAAAATTTGAGAATATTTAAAAGATTTAATGTCAATAAAGAGTAATCACAAAAATATAATAGAAATAAAAGTAAACAATCAAAGTCTTATGTTCTATTAAAAAATAAGAAGATCAATGTGATGGTTGCAATGTCACTTTGTACTTGTGTGTCTATACATAAAAGATGGAGCTGAATAAGATTACAATAAAACAAATAATTGCAATATTTTAACTTATAGAATTATTGAAATAGAATAAGTTAAAAGAACTAAGAGAGAATAATAGAAATTAAAATTGTTTACTCATATGCATTGAAGAAAGAAATATTTTTAGTGGGTTTGGAAAGGATAACAAAGAGATTTTAAAATAAATAAATTGCATACTTAAACAATAAATTATTGGCAAATGAATTATTAGAACACTTTAAGTAGAAATACATTTAATTTTTGGAGGAAAAAGAAAAAAGAGAGTATACATATTATTGATTTCAATGGACACAAAAGTTTGATTTATTTTTAGAATATAAAAATATAAAATGGTAATTTTAATAAGTAAAAAAAAACTAAAACTCAAATAGAATATATCAAGAATTAATAAAAATATTATAAATTAATTAGAAGTAGAAGTAAAACAATCCATTTATGAACCATTCTTTTAACTTTTAATTTTAATTATATAATTGTAGTTTTTTAAATATAATAAATACTCAAAATTAAAATTTAAAATAGTTAAATTTAGGCAAATAATAATTTTAATTTTTTTTTAAATAATATATATATATTTTTTTTAAATAATAATTTTTAAAATAATAAGAAGAAGATTGACTCCATGGCACATTTGATATGATAGTTCTAATCAATTAAAGAAAATACTCAAAATGATATGGTTTTTTCAATGTTATTTTAATATTTTTTTTCAATGTTTACTTATTAAATATATAAAAATAAAAATAAAAATAAGATTGAGAGAAAAAAAATTTTATAAAGTTAAATGATATTAGATTTTCTATTGTTAAGAGTCTTGAAACAAGACTATAATACAAAGTTGTTGATAAGACTAAGAATGGTCTCAATCTTGCCTCTATATATACTAGCTAACAAGAAGGCTATATAAAAACTACTTAAACACCACAAGACTTATAGATTAAGTGTCTAAGTTGAAAGGCACCTCCACAGTGAATTCTTAGAAGTTTTTTACTCTAAAAGAAGTAATTAGAATTACATGGTGCATCTATATATCTTATTACTATTTAGGAAGCTTCTATGATGTTTTTTAATAAATACATTATCTTAATAATCTGTTTCTACATATTTCTATTTTTATTTGCATAAGTAGTATAGGTTTCTATAAAACTAGCAAACCATTGGAGACAAACTTCAAAAAGAGTGGTACAAATGCATTGATATATAAGACATTAAAAATTCCAAAATGTATGATACATATGTAGAATGGAATTAGTAAGGTGTTGAGATATTCTATATCAAGAGAGACAATGTTATTTCTAAAAGATTTACTAAAAAAGACAACGATTCAAAAATTAAATACAAAAGAATATTAGAAATTAGTTTTAAAATTATATAATAAAATAATAAAATTGACATAATTAATATATATTAAGTCTAACAATATTAGGAGCAAAATCAAAGTTTGGAATAAAAAAATTAGTGCTTTTCAGTTTTTTCTTCCTGTAGAAATAACATTCTATGAATCAACTGGTATCATGGTTGGCAAAAGGGGTCCCATCCAGAATCGAGTCCCATCCAGACTTTGAAGAATCCCTGTTTAAAAGAAACACAGAAAGGACGTTCTGGACAAGATGCAGAGGTAAAACTGCTTTAGAGCCATATCCACAGTAATGAAGCTCTTTTCCACTGTTCCAGCTCGGAGAAGCAGCTCATGGAGGGGAGGTCATAAGATTATGAGGGAATTGTAAGAGATCTGATAGCAGTCTCAACGTCTTTACGGACTGAAGTTACGAGTACAAATGTAGGCAGAATGATATCCCCTCACGTCTTCCCTCCAATATGAAGCATTAGACCGAATAGTCTGCTGGCAAATCCCTCAGATCCATTACCTCCTAATGACAAGACTCCATAACCTCCCAATTTCAATACAAAGTTGAATGTACAAACCTGCTAGTTCTGAAACTAACCCACATAATCTCTACACTAATCTCACTGTCAAACAGTAAGATATTTCCATCCTAGTGACCAGATCATTTCTTCACTGGCTTTGACTTCCAAACGTTCCGAGTTCTCCAATTGTCCTGCCAGCCTCAACCAAGACTCCGTGACTTGCGGAAGCGAGAGTCCACTTGATAAAATCAGAAACGCATATCCTATCGGTCATAAAAAAAACATGAAATTCGAAAATAAAGTAGCAAACATCCTAATAAAAAGCCAAAAGAAAAAGTAACACCCAAAAACTCAGATATAAGACTTCAAACTCCAACAGTAATTAAAATGTCTAATGTGATGCTGAATTAACCAAAAGGGACTTGATTGTACGTGGAAAGTTCCGACTTACCAAGGGCTCGTCGTCCTCAGCAATTCCTACAGCTTTCCCTTCAACAGGTAACTCTTCCGACATCTCTTTGGCACTTTCGGCTTCTGAATCTTTGGACGTGCCCATAGTTTTCTCATTCTTATCGGCCTTGGATTGCTTCCCACCTGAAGCTGCTTAAACACACAAAATAGTACTTTAGAGTGATACCATACGCACGCTTATGTTATAGCAAGTTGGGACTCCCAATCTGAACTCTCCCGTAGACTTACATCACAAAGAGTTTTTGAAACTAAATGCTCAATCTGAAGATTCAGGTTCCAGTCATGCAATCCCCTAATTCTCGCTTGAAGTATCTGATGATCGTACGGATACTCGTAACCAAACTAGTGTCTCTAAACCTAATTCTTTAAAGGAGTAACTGAAATTTTCTCAAACAAAATGGAGCCAGAGGCACATTCTGAGTCCTTCATCCCTGAAATATTTTCCAGCAACTGGGTATCTAGTCAAGTTTGCCCAGAAATTTGCCGAACCGAATCATTCTCAAAATCTCTCGATAGCACCAACTAATACGACGCGAGAACATAAAGACAGATAAATTAATAAAAAAAAAACACAAATGTCGACCAACTAAAAATTGAGACATAGTGGGCAGATTTGAAAAATTCTAGAGAAAATTACCTTTGAGCGATTTTTGTCTCTTCGCCTCAGGTTCAACCCCTTCATCATCAAACTCAAAAGCATCTGCCGCCTGTTCTTTGGTGGTAGGAGATTTGGCCACTTTTGCGGGTTTCTCAGCTTCCTTAGCTGACTTGGGAGTGCTTGTTCGCTTCGCTGATAAAGTGTCTTTACTGTTGAAAATCATAGCAGTCTGAATAAGTTTGCTACGTTATACTGACACTAAAAATTAACGTCAGTACAGAAACAAACTGAATACCATCTACGATTGACTAGGCCAACCCAATTCTGAACTGAAAAAAACATTGTTCTAACACTAAACGGATAAGTACTCCAGGCCATGAGAGAAATAACAATCAATTTATAACTAAATATCTACCAAACACATGAGGGCCTCGTGCAAGAAAATGCAATAGACGATCCCCTAGGTACCAATCTACATTAATCACATAAATAAATAAACGATGAGGTGTCAGATGGTGTTACGGACTCGTCTTGTTTTGTCGGTGGTGTCTTGGAGGTCACCTTCAATCTCTTGGGTTCCGGGCTGACAAGATAGCAAAAAAATGTTAAGTGACTCGCCGTTCGCACGTGCCTTTGAAAATAGTCGCAAATCAAAGAACTGAATCGCGATTTCTGTGATGACTAAGCATGCGCATAAATGCACGCAAATACAAAGCGACTACAAGTTTCTTTAGAATGAGCATAAAATAAAACAAGGATCAAAGATACGAAACGTACTATTTTGTTCCTGAGAGTGTTGGAGTAGTAGCTGGTGTCTGCAAGAACAAGCGTGCATTTATGTGCATTAGAATTTAATACAAGACGTGGGTATTAAATTCTCAAGCTTCTTAACACATTCCAACAAATATAAATAACATGCGAAGAGGTCGTTCCAGAAGAACGAAGATAGAGTTCACACAACTACCTTCTCCTTCTTTGCAGAAGTCTTGTTCTTTTTGTCAGTTAGCTCCCACCGCTCCTTCGTCAAATTCAGTATTTCCGTTTCCCCGTCGTTATATAAAATCTAACAAGATGTGGAACGAAGTTGAAATGTTTAATGTAGAGCCAAGGTCCAAGCCTTTGATACATGAGACACAGAAAAGCCAGTAGCTCGCGAATCTTCTAAACTTAAGGACTCACGTACGAACATATCGAATCGGTTCAACCAATATGCAATTAAAAAACTAATCTAATATAAATGTGGCATATGATATACCTTGTGCTTCCTCTTCTTGGCATCATAATCCACAACAGACCCTTTGTAGAATCTGCACAAAAGCATTTGTCAGTTCGGTTAAATATGAGACACAATGAATCATTCCCAAGAGCACAGCGTGCTAAGTCCAAAGTAAGATCTTCCACATGAGATGCTGAGGGATTTATAAAAATTATTAGATAAACTATATTCTGCACGTAGGTCATAACATCAACACGAAGTAAAACTGAAAAACAATACACCAATCTGTAGTTCAAAGCTTCGCTTGTCATTTCCTTGTTAATTTTTCGCAAAACTCATCGTGCAAGGTGGTACACTTACCTCTTATCCAAAGGCCACCAGACTTTGATACCACAGCCAACAAGAGACTCATCTCCGCCCCTCTCGCCTTCATTCTTCCAAGCTGGGCTCTCACTCTAGATCCAAATTGTCCATTTACAAGTAAGTGGTAATTGTATTTTTGAGATTAATCAAACAAGACAACCATGACTAAAATCGCCGGGATGACGGATCTCACATCTATCGTATCCACAAGCGTGACTCAACAGAAACCTGATTATGCATATCCATACCAGACCACTCACACAAAATAACCGCGGAAGAGAGAGAAGGAGAGAGCAAAAAAGGGGGAGAGAGTAGCGTTAAAAAGAAGTGTCTTGAAAGACTGATTCGCCAAATTCTAACCTTTTCAACAGCACTTGCTTTTTTGGCCGATTTATCAGGAGTAGAGACAAGGCCTTGACTTATGTTCACCTGTCAAAACACAAAATCCAAAGCAGCATCAGGTTCTTAAGTCACTTCATACAATACAAAGCAGATTTTTGCACCAAATTACAGAAGAATGGACATCAAGCATCTTAAGGCACCATTAAGGAATTATTCAAGGATATTCTAGTAAACAATTCAAGAATTTTCAGATAACGATCTACTTGATGTTGCATCAAAACACTTCAACAACAGTACTAACCTTCTCTTTCTTCTGTGCACTTTTCTCCTGTACATCATCATCAGATTTCGCTTTGGCTGGACGCCCAGGCTTTCTCTTGCCAGACTCTGTTAAGGAGCGGTCGCCAGCGACTGGCTTTCCTTTTTTGGCCGATGTAGTAGGTGTCGTGTCTGAGGAAGCTCCTGCCATTTCATCCCCACTGATTCCATCATCCTTCCTACTAGAACCTTTGGGCCGACCACGTTTGCGTTTTGCAGGAGTCTTTTCATCCAAGTCCTCTTCAGGTTCTTTTCCCACTTCAGGCTTCTTTGCTGACTTCTTCGCAGACTCATTTTTATCCACTGACTTCCTTCCACCACGAGCAGGTCCCTTAATTATAACTCCTGTTCCCACAGTTGCAGCACCCTTTGTTGATTTATCATTTCCAAGTTTACCCTTCTTAGGTGTAGGCTCACGCACACTTTTCTCTTCCATCTCCAGCTCTGCATCTGAAACAGTTTCTCCGTTGTCGAATCGCTTCCCTCGTTTGCGACCCCTTGGGCTTGAAGGCTATTCAAACAAAAAACACACAGGATAACAATATCTGATAAGTACATCCTACCTGCTTGGCAGGTTTGTGCAAGACCATTGTAAAGTTACATGGGATCTCTACTTAAGCGATTAACTTAAATCGTTCCACAGGATTACCTAGTATCAGCAAATCAGGTCACTCCATAAAAATAATTCGTATCTTCATGACAGCTATATATGAGCTAACTCCATAACGCTGTACAAAACAATATCTTTCGTTACATTAACTTCCCAGGACAGACGTCTGCAGAAATTTCCCTAACTCATAGAGATGGCAAGAGACCTTATGAGTCTTTGAAGAGCTTCCAAGCTTGAATTTCGCTAAAACACCCTTGTCCTTAAAGCAAGCTGGCAGATGGCTACCGTCCACCTGCGAAAATATCAACTTTTGAAGTTTAGGCGTAACAGAACTAAGTCGCATGTGAAACCCTGGAGAAGTGTGTTGAAATTGGTGCGCTTATATAAATTTGAAGGTCATATGTACCTATTACAGCAACAAAGGCCTAAATTTCTAAAGGTATTCCGCAGTAGGACCTTGCGTATTTTATAAAACACAAAGCATCGACTGATGTCGTATTTGGCGACTATGTAGATAAGAGATTTACTGATCCTTAGAAGGTGTAAAAACAAATTAAAATATCTTCTCCTCATTGCCATAGATATGATACTAAGAAGGCACGTATTTCCTTCTATAGCTGGACAATGGTCCACATACATGCAACAATTACACCTTGGACGCTATTCCTTATATTCGATTCAGGTTAAGGCAGCTCATTACAGCAGAGGATGGACTACGAAGTAATTTTAGATGACCTATTAATTGCAAGACACAGACATCAGAGAAAATGATATCACCTTTGAGGGCCCTTCCACTGCTTTCTTAGCTTCAGTCACTCCAGTCTTCTCTTCCTCTCCAATTGAGGAAACCGTTGCATCTGATTCAGGGCCTTTGGATGCAGTTTCAGCCAGTTCTGGTAACTTGGACTCGGTTGGTTCAGGTGCCCCAGACTTGGATGGTTCAGATTCTTTAGATTCAGTTGATTCAAGTGCTTTGGTTTCATTTGGTTCAGCTATTTCGGTTTCCATTGGCTCCAGTGCTACGGACTCTTTGGGTTTAGCTGTATCGGTTTCCATTAACTCAAGTGCAACGGACTCTTTGAGTTCAGCTGTATCGGTTTCCATTGACTCAGGTGCTACGGATTCTTTGGGTTCAGCTGTGTCGGTTTCCATTAGCTCGGGTACTACGGACTCTTTGGGTTCAGCTGCCTTGGGTTCGGCTGACTCAGTTGCCTTGATTCCCTTTGGTTCGGCAGCGCCGGTACCCACTGACTCAGGTCCGGCGGATTCCTCGGGTTCAGATGCCTTGGATCCATTTGCTTCAGCTGCAACAGTTTGGATTGGTTCAGGTTCCATGGATTCATCTACCTCGGCTGCCTTGGATTCACTTGGTTCAGTGGCCTTGTCTTCTTTTGATTCAGATACCACGGTTTCCAATACATTAAGTTCAGCCGTCTTGACTTCAGAGGGTGGCTTGGATTCTGTGGCGTTTAGTTCAGAAGCCTTTACTTCAGCTTCATTAGCCTCAACGGCCTTCACATCAGCTGCATTTAACTTGGAGGCCACGACTTCAGATGCCTTCGATTCAGAAGTCATTGCTTCAGTTGCATTTGGTTTATGGGCCTTCACTTCTGCTGCATTTAATTCGGCAGCCTTTGTAACAGGTGCTTTCGACTCAGGAGCCGTATATTCAGGAGACACGGATTCAAGTACCTTGTACATAGAAGCTGGAAGTGGAACGACACCTGGGTACGTCTCCACATGCCTTTTCTTTGGCGCAATGTCCTTGGTAATCAATATGGCAATGTCACATATTGCATATAAAGTCTACAACGAACATACATGATCACTGTCAGAGTCACTCAGACCATCGACTGAAACTGGATGAACATAAGAATGTGCCATGTATAGCTTAAGAAGAAGCCCGAAGCCTTTAAACACCTCACTATCTGTCGCAGAATTCGCACATCCTAAACCTGACCCCTACAATATCATGTCCATATAATTACTTACTACACATATCTATGCCAAATCCGATTTTATCCATTCGCTCAAGCTCTACCATCCACATACAGAAGAACCGTTAACTACAACCTTCACGCACACCGATTGAGTAATGTATGATATGATTGCAACATTCACAAACAAAAGATTCAATATCCCAATTGTATCGACTTCGTACAGCTTGTAGAACTGAAAACAGAATATGAGCTCAAGGAAAGCTCAGAACTTGGTAATCATCCTTGAAAGCACACAGGAATCACTACGAACCTCAGTCTTCGTTCTGTCAACAACATTTTCACATCCTTTGATAGTGCGTAAAATCGCTAGAATAAGAGGTACATTATCTCCATCATATTTCTTAGCAGCCTCATTTTTCCCATCTGATTCTTGGTGAATAAGTGCCCGTAAGAAAAACAACAACTCTCTGCCATTCAGTTACCAAAAAACCTGATCAGGCACTACAAACATAATCAACCTCACATTTCATCACTTACGGAGAGCACAAACTATGAAGGTACACAGAAACGACACCACTATATGCGCACGATCTTCCTCGCCGCAAGTCGTAAGCTACTACAAACTATTTCAGAGACAACGGAAAATTCAGACTGCATCCAAGAATTTGATCAACAGAAAAAACCTCAAAAAGATGCACCTGTAGAATGGCTCATAGGCTGCTGGTTCTGGCTTAACCTCTCCAGACTCTACTGGAAAGTTGGGATGGTGAGCCAAAACATGTACAAGGTAAACAAGAGCATATTCTGGATGCAACGTAAGATTTGTCTTCTCAGCTTGCCCGGTGACTGCCTTGTAAGCTTCGTTGCGATAATCGTCTATAAACTCGGACATAAAGCGCCGGGCCTGAGTTGTCAAAGGTATAGAGTTGAGATACATTAGAACACACAGAGAAACACTGTCTAAAAATAGCACATAAGACAAGCTGGACACTCCTCAGTGTCATTCACCTGCTAGAGACTGCTAAAAGTCTCAAGCAAGTCGAAGTTGCATAAGCTGAAACAACCGCAGTCACTAGAGCCAGAAAATGAAAACATTCGCATACTTACCTCTAAAGCAATATCTTTTTCAGTATCCACCGTACTAAGTACGTAAGCACTAGCATATTTCAAATTCAGTGATCGATCCTTCAGGTAATGGTGAATTTTTCTTAACAACGCACGCCGAACGTGCGCTGCTTGATCCTGCAAACAACAAACTTGTGAGAGAGTACTCCATTCAAATCTGTACTTATGTCGATTCCCTCCATCCTTGATCATTATGTACATAACATGTCCTCCGAATAAGCAAGTGTACAACACATATTTCTTGTGATTTGAGCGTCTGCAATATAGTGAAGGATGTGAGACTGAAAACATAAAATGATAACGCAAAAACTTCTAAGGTTCACCAGATGTTTTCAGCAGAAGGTCAGTTTTTGCTTCAATAAAATGATTGCATCCCACAATATTTGCTTAATCGCATCAAAGAAATCATGGACGACCGAAACAAACCTGCACCGTCATAACAACCATATGGAAAACGTCTATAGGAATCTGACTGTCCCAACGCCTAGCCAATCTCAGTACACCTTTAGCAGCTGCCAAGCGCAGATGAGCTTTATCTGCGTCACTGTAAAACAAGAAAACTAATTCACAAAGCAGCTGGGAAAACCGGCAGGTCTCTCTGCTTCCGAACGGAAAAAAATCAAAATAGCCGGAGGTTTACACGATGTGCCTGAACGAATCACAAATATAAAAATAACCCGAAGTTGCCTGTCCCTTCAAGAAGCTGAAGTTGCACAATAAGAGATGTATATACTCCGGCGACGAAAATAGTATCTTCAATAATCAATAATATCTTACCTTGTTTTCACGTCATCTGATATTTCTCCACACGCAAGAATCTTGACAAGTACCTTGAGAAGCCCTGGAAGTCTTGTTCGTTGATGTGCATTCATTTTTGGAAGAAAACTCTTCACCAAAGCTTTAAGAGCATGAATCTGAAATCCATCGATTTCAAGAAACATCAAATCCACAAACCTTAAATGATTTGAGAAAAGCCGCCAATGATCTGCCCAATAAGCTCAAAGATGAATAACAAAACATCTCAAGGTAGACAATTCACAAACACGATACTCACCTTCAAGAGCACATGATCACTTGGGACATCAAATTCAGGGACGAATTCAGCATCTTCCTGTGGAAATCCAACAGATAATTTTTGTTAATGACATGTCCAATGAAGGGACAACATGCATCAAAATATCCTACAAGAAAATACTAGATGATTTGGCGAACTATTCAGTATCTTAGCAAGCACTATTTGTAAGTCAGTAACCACATGAGCTTGTCAACTTTAGAAAAGTTCCAACCTGCGGACTTGTCCGTCTAAGAACGTTCCGAACAACGAACTTGATGATGTCATCCTCTCTCGTTTCAAAAATAGGCATTGCATTTTGTGCAATGCAGCCCAAAGACTGCAAAACTGTTGGAAGATGTGCATTATCCTCCAGCTTATCTACCAGTCTCTGCCAAATCCATCAAGAAGACCATGATTATTCAACAAAAAATGAAGAACTACTACTACGACAAGAATCAGCTAGTACTCTCTGATAGTAATGAAGAACAAATAGAAAGAAATCCTCAAAACAGACAATATTAATGTCATTTTATTGAAAGCAGTAATAAAAAGCTTACCCCATACAAAACAGACAGTGCCCTGAGTCCTGAGTCAGCACTCATGGCTGCAATTGCAGAGACCGCAAATTTGGCTTGCTTGCGATTACCTTCTAGACAAAGTTGCTCCAGAATCAGGTTAACATTGCTGCACAGACATCAGAAATTAATGAACACATCATTCAGCTAAATCCAACTGCCACTACGTAACATTACCATCAGCCAACCCCACTCAACTAACAACTAATAACTCTATGAGGAAACAATCTAAATAGATGGCGTCCAGGATGTTATTTGCCTTCTGCCTCCAGTTGAAGGTCCTTCCTTGCGGAAATAAGCACCAGCTTTAGACATGATATGTACAACACTCTCTTTAACAGATTCATAAGGTTCCTTCAATAACGTCAGCAAGTCGTCCTCAGCATCTGCCAACAACTCTGGGGAGTATATGACGATTTCCTGCAGAAATGTGGGACGAGTGAGTCCGTCAGGAAGGAGAACAGCAGATTTCTATTTTTATGGGAGTTCTAAGTACAGTAATATCAAGAAACAATTCGTCTGATCCTTGTAACAGTTGGAAAAATTCCAGGTGCCATACTCCATGACCAATAGATGTGTAACAGTAAACTCCGGTACACTAGACACTAGTCAAACAAGATTAATAAGTCATATGTACAAAACAAACTTCAGTGTCACTTCATAACATAAAGATCCTGGCAAAATGTCTTGACAAGCGAGGTATTTGAGGAGTGACTATCCAAAGTTATAATAAGCAATTCTGCACTCACCACAAGAAGCGAAAGACTTGTAGCAACAAGGTATTTGTTGTCCTCAGAATCCTTACAAACAAGAACTTCTTTTGTAATTGCGTTCACACACTCCTTGCTAAAGAAAAAATAGCCGCACTTGGTGGCAAGACTTTTCATGAAGACATACTCCGGATGCTCCACTCCTATTTTCTTTAACAGATCCTCCTACGCACTCCAATGTTGTATTAGAAAATGCCAATCAAGATTTAGAGCTCAAGTCTGTTAAGATAAGCGTGGTTTTTGCTCATGAGCATAAACCTATCTCCTTCATTACCAGCAACAACAAACTCTGTCGCTGTAACATGGTGAACATCCCCAATTGATCTCCTCGTAATCCCAAAAGGGTCGAGAAGATCCAAGTCCTTTTCTTTCTTGGTAGGATCAGTGAGTTCGAGAACCACGGAACAGAAAGAGTATACAAGCACATCAAGGCCAAAGAAGAAAGGCACAGAACGAAAGAAAACGTTATCACAGGTCTTAAACAAAAACAATAGTGAATCTTTTCCAAGTAATGCTGAAACCAAAGGACCACAATTAAACATACTCGAGCTGTGTTGGCCTGTGCAATGGTGGTGATCGGACTAAGCAGCGTGGCCAATGCAGTAAAAACACTTTCATCCTTCGTTTGGTGCAACTTCTGTAGACTATCCTCCGCCTTTGGAGGGTCCACGAATTGATTAGCGATGGACTTAAAACAACTCTGTAGTTTTTTCTCAAACTCCGGAGTATCTCCCTCCTGTTATATGATTCGAGTTGTCCTTTAATCAATGTGAAAACGGATTGTATAATAGTAAATATAGAAGCACAACATGCTCACTTGGTCCATGGGCCAAAAATGAAAACACGAAAGTGATAAAAATCCATTGTAAAACACCACCATGATGGGGTGAGGTCTGCAACCTACCTTAGTTTTTTGTCGCATGTTCAAATAGACCTGCATCTCTTGCTGCAGCCTGCAAAGAACCATCCAATCAAAAAATGATTCATGTAATGATTAAAAAACAAAAGTTAGATCAATACGCCGATGCTGAAAAGAGTTTAAAAAAATAAATAAATAAATAAATAATAAAAGTGTACTACAAGTAAATACGACCTAATACACATAAATGCCGTTCATACCATAGGAGTGCCGCTTGAATAAAAAGCGAAGGTACTAACAAATGGCAGATCAGCCCAAATGCTCCGGATCTAAGCAAATGGCTAAGAATGATGCCTTGAAATTTTGTAGTTTCTGAGCTCTGACAGTAGCTCATAGTTTTTCTATGATACGTGTATATGAATTGATAACAGGACTGAAAAACAACAAAGTTGACAGACTTTAATCCAAGCCTTGAGGAAAAACAATCTCTAAATTTGCATTTATTTTTCTAACATGGATCGTACCATGAACCAGTGGGATCGTCACACTAACCTTTGTTTCTGAAGGAGTATGAACTGGAGCGCTTTCTTCTCACTCTCGTCAAAAGTAGAGAAAGCAAGAACCCAGTGTTTTGCATGCTCATCCACTGGAAGCGTAGCTGGGAAGAGCGGGTCCGTGAGAACAATCTCCAAGCCATAAATTCTGTCAAGCAAAGGTCACTGTCAACGAGAGGGACAAACCGTTTATGGGTGTAACTAACCAGCCTAAGTGAAGGATTCAGTGACCTAATGATTGTTGTGGAGTACCCACAACGATCCAGGTTCAAGTTTATGCACATGACAATAGGCTCGACGAACTCACAACACACATACGCTTAATGGTTAATTTACATTGAGGTCCATATTTGCCAAGGAGGAATGGACTTCCTCAGTTTATTGTACAAAATTAAACATACTAGTACATCAACAAAGACCTCCACATGAATAGTAAAAGTATGAAACATACTCCTTATCATTTGAGCAACGTAGAATCTTGCCCGGTATCCATTCATACTCCTTATCAAGAGCTATGGAGCCTTCAGTGCATTTGGTGCAGTACGATTTATACAGCTCCAACGACTTCAACACAGTAATCTTTCGAACGCCAGGCTATACATAGAGAATTGCGAAATGAGTAGCAAGCATACTGCGGGTTAGAGGTCGGTTGCACAGACAAAAATGACACATTAAGCTATTTGCAACAGTTGGTTCTTCCAATTAGTGATGTTCTTATTTTCTGCATACACTGTCAGCAGAAAGCAGTGAAAGAAAACTTCACATGAGCAAGTTGAAAAATTTTGGAGTTTTGTATTTAGCATGGTAAAGCTAAGATCTACTTGGCTGGAAGATAGAGAAACTCAGCGATCAAATTCTCAAAGCAATACATTGAGATTTCACAGATGTAAACTATAGAGTATAAATTATGTACCTTCTTATCCCGAATCCGCTCAGAAACTTTGCGCAATACATCAACAGGAACGTACTTCAAATCAGATATAGCCAGGTCGTAGAAAGCTTCCACCACAGCCACACGGACTTTCTCATCATAATCCAGAAGTCGATCTTGCAATGCAGCTGCAAACCCAACCGCGTCATCAACACCAAATTAGAAGATAGCAAATGTACAGCTCCACGAATGTTCAAAAATAAGTAAAGAAATAAAATCCATGGTTTTCATAGTTATTATGGTCAAAAAACAAAAAACAACACAGCTCACAAGCATACTACACAACCAGCATACAATGGTACTGAGAAGAGTCCAAAATTTAAACGATTTTTTACGAGCTTTGTGGTCAAGAAAGCAGTCAATCGATATGCAAGATAACCGAGAAATCCGCCTATTTACATGCCTTCGTTTCTCATTCGCGATCAAGATGATACAAGGATATGCATCCAAGGCCCAGCCAGACTTGCCTGAACAGACCAATGATCTATTTTTAAAACTCACCCAAAATTTCATTCGCTTGCTCGCCCGAAGGATTTGCCTCCACGTAGGCTTTAGCACAGTTGACCACTGCTACTCGAACGTCAGCTACTTTATCACTGAACCGCTTCAGAAACTCTGAAAACACAAGTGGATAATCCTGTGCGAATTGTCGGCCTGGAAAAGCGAACAGTCGTCCTAAGAGTTCAACTGCTTTTAAACGTACGTCTACTTTATCTTTCTGCAATTCAACACTAGAACACTTCAGTACTGTTGAATGAATCAGCCTAGAGTCAAGCAGCCGTATGAAATACTTGCAAGAACGTCGGAAGGAGACACAATCACGCAAACAAAGCGCGTGATCAAATTACAAAACAAGAGATATGGACTGTACCACGAGCTCGTCATTAATGTTGGGTGTGACGCCTGAAAGCAACTGAGGGGCACAACCATAGAGTTCAGATATAACTTGATGATGATCCTTATGAAGTCCACTCTTAAAACTCTTCCCTTCCACCATAACAGATGTCAGAAAGCTCCGCACATAAGGCTCCAACTTGTCAGCACTCCTTTCTACGACTGCAATTGCCAATTTGCGTGCAGCCGATCCCTCCTGTTCACAAAACAATCCAAAGAAAACAATCACATCAAATTCAATGCATATTTCAGGGAAAACAACACTCAATGGCGGGAGTGAACGGAGCATTACCCACGGCGAAGATTGGTGAAAGTCAATTTTGACAGAATAATACAGAAGAAAAGAAGGAAGACAAAATGCAAAATTGAACCAAATAATTTTCATACAAGTAATCATTAAATGAGTCAGAAAATAGATACCGTCCACCAAAAGTTGCTAAGATAATGACGTGAGAAACAACCCAACTAGTTTTAATTTTCAAAGAACTTACCTTGTTTGTCTTCAACAAATTCTTGAGAATGACCTCCAGAATTTCAGTAGGAATCTTTTCGCTTTCCTCCAAAACAAGACTCAAGATATTTCTCATTGCCACGAAGACATTTTGAGGATGATCAACGCTGCGAAAGTTAACACGGGTATGTTTTTATTTCATCTACAGCTATATCAGTAGTCGCACAAAAGCAGAGCTTTACGACACCCTGACTACGATAAGAAACAGTATGAAACGACAAGGAAAGGTACAGAAACACCAATGTGTCTTCTTAAATATTTCATGTAATTAGGTGATTCATACGCACCTTGCAGTGTCAAAGAAGATCTCAAACATCTCCAATATAAGATCATCGCATTCCAAATCCAGCATCACTACACATGACCTGACCTTCGCAACTGTCTCCAAAATATTCACTCTCCTTGCAAATGAAGAGCTGTTTACATCATCAAGGCCTTTGAAATTTGTCACAATAAGTTGAAATATCTCCTGCGAATAAACCAACAAAAGGAGCTATGTTTTTGAGCTAGAAACAATGAAAACCCGAAAGGCAGCGTTTTGGGCAACAAATATCTCAAAAATATACACAAAGAAGAACAGTTCAACAAGGCATTTTTGATAGAAGAGCAAGAACATCGCAGAGGCTCCAGAGTGCCATATGGGAACGTGAGAACAAAACTACCTTCAGGGTTTCATCACTGTAAGGAGCATCAGGAGCCACGATTCTCATAATTTCACTGAGGCAGATGGCAACAAGCAACCCAACTTCATTGTCTTTGTGTCTCAACAAAGCTGGAGACACTAGAGCTTCGGAACATCCTTTCATCGCATTGTGAGTGCTTTGAGGGGGCGATTGATCCAACTCTGCAAGTAAAGCTGAAGATTGCTGCAAGGACAGAAAATGACTCCGTT
The DNA here is from genome assembly GCF_059467195.1 of Physcomitrium patens. NCBI lineage: Eukaryota > Viridiplantae > Streptophyta > Bryopsida > Funariales > Funariaceae > Physcomitrium > Physcomitrium patens. The sequence goes on from NC_143432.1 coordinate 7,319,024, forward strand.
AAAATCTCGAGAAACTTAAAATGAATCATCAGAACCCATGGACACAAAGGCAATAGTATTCGAATAGAAAAGTGTAGCGGCCAAGAAATAAAGAAAAAAATGTCCACTGCGGCAAGAATACTTAAATGCAAGAATAAAAGAGGAAGCTATAGTCAAATTACTAAATTTCAGACATCTTATTACCATGCAGAACGCTCATCTAGTGACATTTTCCAAAGAACGCATGAACGCAGGAATATGATAAGAAGAAGACTTCAAAAGAAAAGAGCATAAGATACCCGAAAACATTCATGCATTTAAAAAGAAACTATACCAAAAATGAGGTAAAAGATTACCCGAACGGGTAGAAACCACAGCCGGTAAGGATGGGATTCAAACCCTAAGGGTTTTCCCAACATATGAAACGACCAGTCCTAAAATACCTTGACCAAAAGGATAGGAGGCCAGACATAGTAAAAATTGCAAGTACTGAAAATGCTCACACTAAAGGGCAAGGGCTGTTACGGACGAGACCCATAAAAACGCAACTAACAAGAGGCGATGACTATGCTTAGAATCAGACAGATGATGGAAATAATGGCAACTTAGTGTCCACGTAAATGGCCCGAGTCAAAACCCTACCTAAGATTGCTCACACCGAGCATACCATTTCAGTGTCCACAGATACTGTTCAAACCCCTGCTAGGGTAATGATGTTGCTTCCACTTGAGATTTCTGACAGTATTTTTGTCTAAACTACCGTACTGAAATATGCTCATTTTAACTACGTTAGAAGTTTTTGCCAAATAACATCTAGCTTCTGCATACTACTTCTACAATATACCTAACAAGGAACTGGTTCGGTACTGCAGCTCCAAATGCAAATAATGGCTGAAAAGTTTCTGTCGAGACTGAAAAGAACCAGCAAGAATTTAAGCACCCCGTCTGCAGACTCACATTATAAAACCTTTCTAAGACTTTCAAGTACTACCAGTATCTTTTGTATATTCGAGATTCCGCAATATTATTGTTGATAAACACAACTCCACGAACGCTATCGCCCATCGTTTGCACATTGACCAACTTTTACATCGCAGGCGCTGCGTTGCAATAACGATAACAACAACAGAAACAGGTGTTTTCCTGGACTCTGCACCCCTCTGATGCTCCATGAAGTTAGAGGAATATAGAGACCTCCCCAACCATTATTTTTTTTAAAGTCCTTGGGAAAGGCATTCCAACGGCAGTTGTAATCGAACGATTTCCTTCTCCAAACTCACCCTAACCTTCTGTTGAGTGAGAGTGCTACCTGGTGCTTCATTCCCTATATGATTCCTTATCGGTAAAATACTGAGCTTTGGGAGACAAGGACACCCAAAGCCCAAGTGCTACTCAAAATTATTGCTATGTCACCCGCGGCGACTACAATGCACTAAAACTCTTAACTGTATCAAAAGAACCAACTCCACGATAATTTTCAACTCAAAGAGGAAAATATTTCCCTTTTCGAAAACATAACTACTTACCACGAGCAGCTTGACCAGAGCATCCTTCGTTTGCGATTTCCCCAGCTTCTTGCCAATATCGATCAACTCCCCCTCTTTGTCTTTGTTCTTAGACATGATTGCCACCAAAACTCACCCCACGAGCTCCCACCACTTTGTATCTCCCCCCCTAAACCTTCCGCGTTTTCTCCCTGAGCGACGTCCTTCCCAAGGCCGGCAAGTCCCTCCGGCCCATGCACACACCCACACTAGCACCCCCTTCAAACCCACGTATTCCGCCCTCGGACCCACCAATTCAATAAACAGAAAACGCCCGAAACGCACCCTAAAACTCACTCCCCTACATCACTATCCCAGGCAAACCCTGATTCTCTCTCTCTCTGCACATCGCAGCACGAACCTTTTTTCCGCTTTCTCACAACCACCCACCCCTCTGAACCCAACAAACGCTGCTGACCCACTCAGCTCCTCCTGCGGGAGAGGGATGCATTCGCCGCAACCGCAGAAATCCGTTCTCGTCGTCCAATCCGTCCGACCAGGTAAGTGTGTGTGGTATTGTTGTTGTTAATAATAATTCCTTCCTTCCTTCCTTCCTTCCTCCCTCTTGTCAGCTAGCTAGCTTAGCGGCAGGCGGACGCCATGGCCAGCCCAACTCCGCTTCAAAACTCTCTCTGCTCGCACCAAATATGGGCCCCCTCGAGCTTTCCCTTTCCCCACTTCCCCCTTTCCCATCCCTTTCCCTGTCTGGCTTGCGTCCGCTTCCCTCCCTCTCGCCCGGCTACCGGGCTGGCTTCACTTCCTCCGTGGTCACCGGTTACCACGCACTCACTCATCTTGCTCACTTGCTCATTCTCGGCTCGACTGGACTCGACTCGACCCTTGACCGTGGGCTCTCTCATGCCGTTCCCTCCCTTTTCCAGAGTCCTTGTCAGTTCCCTCGGCGTGCTCCACTGGTGAACGACTACTTCCCGAACGGGGTTCCCTTGTTCCCCTCCCTCTCCCATTTGAAGGGGAACGTGGCCATCCATTGCCTCGAGGGTGGTGCCCTCCCGCCCTTCCTCTGCCGTGTGAATCGGGGTTTTTACCGCCTGGTTGTAGATGCCATGCATATCATTCCTCAACATTACAATACACACACGCATTCATTCATGTTTATCAGAAGTCGTGTTTGTGGGTTCGTCTTGGAATTTTAGCATGTGATAAGCTTTTCTTTGGAGCCTTTAGTTTTCATGGGAATGAATCTCTTGGTATTCTCCAAAATAGTTTATCGTGTGTCTTTTAAACACACTTCACCAACATTTTTAGGGGCAAAACTTTTTAAACATAGGTTGATTGGATATGATTTAAATAATACCGTGAGATATTTTCTGCAGATTTATTCTATTTTATTTACTTATTTGGTAGTTTTAACAGTGAAATACCACGACCACTACAAGATTCGTTTTGTTAACTAATATTTAATTTCAATGAATAAGTTTTGTAGATGTTTCACAAATTAATACAAAATGCCACCCAATTTTGTTCTCTATTTTAAAGAAACCCAATAGTATTATAATTTTATCAAAAAATAGTATTTTCATGCATTGATAAACATTGTATTAGTTTTTAAACAAATTTCATTTATTTCTTATTTCTTATAATTTATTAGTTTGTATTGATATGGTATAGTCTACATGGTTGCTCATAAAACAAAGTTAATCAAATAGATTTCAAAACAATTATTCATCAATTGTACAGAAGATTCTACAAAACTGAAACAAAGACATGTTTTCTTATAAACAACGAATTTTATACTCTAAAAGGAAAGTAAAAAAATAAGTAACTAAAAATATACAATCATTTGTAAAAAAATCAATAAATTGCAACACCATATCAAAATCTGACTAAAAATATATATACTAATACAAAAAATGTAGTTTAATGTTATACACGACAATACCATGTTTTTGGAATGATGCAATAAAAAAAAAACAAAAAATACAAACAAACAAACAAAACAAAACAAAACAGAATGTTCCGAATATTATGTATGCTATCCAAAAGCACATGATGAATATGAAACCAAAATACAAACAAAACTCATAAAACTTGTTGACATTGTAAACAATTGTCTATCTCTGTACTGCTATTATTCATAATAGTGGTTCCAATATTCATGTGTATTTATTTTAAATAGTTATAAACATGTAGAACCTTTCAAAGAGCATGTGGTGACTTTGTAACTCTAAAAAACGTGTTTAAAAAATGAAACGAATTTGGAAAGAAAACTTATAATCTGTCAATAAATACACACACACATATATATATATATATATATATATATATATTATATAACTAGACAATTTATGATACTTACAAGATAAATAATTTATTGCTGTATTTTCCTTAAAATAATCACAATTTTTATTTTGAAATAAACACAGATACCCTGCATATTTATTTTAAGTATGTAAAGTTGAACATAGTTTTGAAAGATTGTTGAAATTCTACTATGGATTTTAAATGTTATTCAATGCCTAAAATTGTGTACAATGTGAATGTAGACAGAAAAAAGTACCACGATAAAAAAGTAAAAAATAAAATCTTCATTATCATATCAAAACAAAGAAAGAAATAAACGAATACAGTCTTTCCCAAAAGTGTAATGCTTGTCCTAGTAATCTTGAACTTAGATTTCTAGAATTGCATTCTGTATTTTTAAGAATCTTTTTCTTTGAAATTTTTTTTCAAACCTTCATGTCCACATTAATGCTTCTTTTAAACGAACAGCGATTGTATGATATTCTATTTCCAATCGGTTTTTGTCTTGATATGAGCTTTACATATATGCTGTGTTTGGACCTTATATGCATTCCATATTTAGGCTTTACACATATATGCACATATATGACATCTGAAACCTCATAAATCAATACCATGATTCTCTGTATCATTACATTCTTTAAGAAGTGACTTTTTTGTAAGTACTGTTCATATACATATAATTTTCAGACTTTTAGTATAAAATGAAAATAAACATTAATTATTACTTTTATTCATTTATTTCCAAATAACGTTTTCTGTAAATTCTTTTAAAGTGAGCCATGGAATTTAAATTATATAAATTAATCACAGTCTAAATTACCAACTGTAAATCTGAATTAACAATATTTATTTATTCTTATTTTGCTGATATGCACATGTGTTAAATACGTCCAAACCTTTTTTTGTGTTGTATTTTACTTTGCAAATAACTTATGTTATCATACAGTATTCAATTATTTCGCATAACGTCTATTGGTTTTAAAACATATGAATAAATTTCCGTTCAACTAACTTTATACATTTTAAACCTTTCTAGCCATGATTAGAGAGCATAAATATGGCACTCTATCTCAGAAAGACACCAAAAAAATTGTTGAATATTTTTTAATAACCGTGATTTTTTGAAGATGTGTGTTTGTGTGTGTATATATATATATATATATATAGATATCTGTATATATCTGTATATATGCAGCAATAAATGGTTTGTCAAATCTGCAGTGTATTTTTTTATGAAATAAAACTGATTGCCACATTGAGAGCAAAGTCAGGTACTAGTGAAAAAAAGATTACATCATTGAACTGACTACTTAAGACTTCAGACTTGAATCTGATCATTAACATGTTTTGAAAAGTTGATTGATAGTTGTTTGTTTTTTTTTGTTTTTTTAATATAAAATAAGTAACTTATGATCACAAATCAAGACAAATAATTATATTTGAAGTTGTGCATTAAATTTCTTCAAAGATAAGACCCATGATTTGCTTAGTAACTCAAATGATAAACTATAAATAGTATTATTAATTTATAATATTGATACTTTTGAGAAGAGTTCCATAAACAAAACAATTTAAACAACTTATAAGAGAACAAAATTGATGGATTCACAATAAAAAATAAAAAAACTTTCCTTTTGTACAAAACTATTCTAGCTTTGCTTCAATACATGTTGATGTACAAATTTATGTACAAATTAGGGTACCTTATTTATTAGAAAGTATGATCATTAACATGTATTCATTGTGAAGTGGGTGATAAGGAAAACTTAGAAGGGATCGCATGCACTGTCGCAATTTGAAACCTTTTCTTCTTGTGATAACATGGTTTGGCTAGCACCCACATATTATTTGTAGCCTTTGTGGGGGAAGTCAAAAGGCTCGGGCATAGGGTAAGTCCGCCCATCACCATTGACACCATTCATCCACACATCCCCACAAAATACATCTATTCACAACTTTCATCCATTCATAACATTTAAACGTCGAAGGCAACCACACTGGTCGATGATGCATGGGCACAATGGAAAGAGGTGGTCAATTCAGGTGGCTTTTCCCGGGTTTAGGACCTCGTCTCAGAACGATTCCACCGTGGACACGGGCATAGGGCCCATGCCCACCAACAGCACTTCGCCCATCGACATCAACCTCACTTAGGGGGGGGATCGGAATTGGAGGTCTTCATCCATAAGTCATCCACACTTCCATCCATATCACTCCAGTTTTAATTAATTAATTCGTTCGTTCGTTCGTTCGTTCATCTCCTCTGCTCATTTGAGTGTGAACATCCTCGAGAATGTCCCTTCTCGCAGGTGCCGTGCGAGGCCAGAGCTGACCGATGCTGAACGGCTTCCTTTGGATTTGCGAGGAGCTTCGATTGGAGCATTCGGTTGCAGGGACGTACACATTGTGGTTTGAAGATTTCCTCGCTTCAAGAAATTCTGCTTTGGATTAATTGAAATCTTCTCTGGGAGTTTGTGTTTAGGATTTTTGAGGGTTGGTCTTGTGTTAGGGTTATTGTTTTTTTGTTTTTTTGTTTTTCTTGATCAAGAGGGAGGCGGTTTCGAATTTGGAGGGGTCGATAGTTAAGGAAGGAATATTTGGATTAATTGTTGGAGAGGTGTCGTAGAGAGATGGCGGAAATCGGGGCGGATAAAATGGAGATGATGAGCGAGCAAGCAGTGGCAGGGAAGTGGAATTTCATGCGTTCCGAGCTTAATCAGTTGTATAGTAAGATTAATGAGCTAGAGCAGGAGCTCAATGAGCATCAGCTAGTGATCAACGCCATCCAGCCGCTGGACCCGGGTAGGAAGTGTTTTCGCATGATCGGAGGTGTTTTGGTTGAGCGCACAGTGGGGGAGGTGCTGCCTGCTGTAAATCGGAACAAGGAAGGTTTGCAAGAAGTGATTAGTCGACTCATGGAGGCGATGGAGAAGAAAACAAAGGAGTTCGCCGAGTTCGAGGCTAAGTACAAGATCAAGGTGCGCAAAGGCGATGATGCTGTGCCGACGATGTCTGGGAAGGAAAGCGCTGCTCAAGGCGTTTTGGTTTAAAAGCTTACATGCCTCGGTATGTGCATTGCGTTTATCTTTATTCATTTATTTACTTTGATTGATCTGCCGATTTCATGGTTATAGTCACCTTTGTTCACCTCCTTGCATCTAGATTGTTCTATGGTGCAAGCGGTTAGTGCGAAACAGCAAGCTTTATGTGTTGGGAATTTTTTAGGAAAAAGCTTCGTATTGAATTTTCCGAAATTCTTGTTCACAGAATTTTTCATTTTGGCCACACCAACTATCACGACCAGCATTGGATTCTTGTAGTGCAAAGGCATAAACAACGTGAATTAAATTTGAAGCCCATGGCCCGCTACTTTACCTCTCGTTACCCAACCAACTGCATGCTGCTACTTGCCGCTTCGGTGGCCTGGTGTTAGGTGGTGATGTATGCAGGTGGTAAGGCGTATCGTGGTTACGTTGCACTGTATTTTTCAAAGGTTTGAGATTGCATTGAATTTAGTACATAAGGATTTACGGAGGATGATCAGAGTCAGTTTGCTGCAGGTTCACAACGCATTCCACAGTTTTGCCCAAGTAACATACTTCGTAAGAGCCTTTACCATCAAGGCTATCCATGTTTGTTCAACCACCTTTAATTTGTCAACGAGAAGATACACCTTTTTGACGTGATAAATGGCTTAAATTGCGTTTTTGACTGGTGGAATGATGCGGGGGGTAGTATAAGTTGGGTCACTTCGAATCTATCTGAAATTTTCGTTCAATTTTTTTATGTTTGGCAACACTGGACCGGCAAGAATGATACCTGTTTGATTATCAACAGAAACCAATGAAACGAAACAACCTGTCAATTTTCCTCCAAAGAATCTGAAGGGACACGTCAAGAACATGTTCAGGAACCTATCACTGGAAACCAATTTGACTGTAACGTGCAGGCGACTAGTCAGTCGACATCGTAAGCTTGGTTCTTTCCTATCTGGGTGTTCTGCATAATGGTGTGATTGTGATTGGGCCCATGGTGGTCTCACTTTCCAGTTTGTTGCGGAATGGAGCTTTTGTAACTTAGTGCTTGCAATCCTGGGATTTTCTTGCGGAAGACTACGTTTCTCTGCAGTAGCGCTGCTTCATAAACTTGGAAGTGAGGGCACATTGTGTGATGGATTCGATGACTCTCTAATTTCTGAAGTTTCGCTATGAACTAAAAAACCAATTTATATTATATTGTAGACCTTTGGCTCACTTAGGGCTTTTATTTCTCTGGTGCCTCCGACATTAGCTCTGTTGTGCACATCTTGTTCAAGTTTCGACAAATCAAGTTCTCAATTTTCAATAACAAAGATGAAGGGACTACCAGATCTCAGGTATGAAACGCATATACACAAGGGTCCAATTCACAGCACTTCTGATTTAGAAGTATTACTGACGCAAACATGCGTGTGCAAGAGACTTCTTGAAACCCTAACAAGTGAATATTACAATCTGGAGCTCGAGGCCAAGGTTTGCTCATGAAGGAATGTGATAATCAGCTCGTTCACTCTTGCTGGCTGCTCTTGCTGTATAAAGTGACCGCCCTTCAGCGTCACAACTTCCTTCAAATTGGGAACAAAGGACTTGAAATTTTTGTTTACATATGATTTCACTCCAGGAAACCCCATCACAAGATCCTTGTCACCTACAATAAACAATGCCGCAGTCTTCACTCCTACATTTGTCCACGGCGACTGCAGCTCCCAGCTCTTTTCGATGGCGCGGTACACGTTCAGTGCGCCAGTCCACCCAGATTTCTCATAAGTCTGTGCATAGTATCGAAGGTCTGCATCTGATATCCACGCGGGCAGCTTCTTCGGCATGGGAATCGACTCCATCAGCTCCTTATCTTTTGGGGCAATGAAGCTGTTTCGTGGCGGGAAAAGGAGCTTGGACAGGGTGGCAGTTGTCCCTATTCGTGCAAAGTCCCTTTCTGCACGACCAGGTTTCTGGAATCTGCAAATGGCCCCAAACGAGCAGCAAGCTGTGTGTCAGAATCGTCATGGGTTGCCATATGGTGCTGGAACTAAATTGGACGGTGGGCAAGAAAGAATACAGCATACTTCGTGGCACCGTATCTCGAGGCAAGTATTTTGTCGATAATCGTCCTAACTTGGTACACCTCTTCACACAAACTCCTGTTTGAAATGCGCGACGTTTTCCACGCTCATAGGGTTTCATGGCAATTTTCCTTTCATGGCAACACACCATATCTCTATTCTCACACGGCCATGGCGTGCATGGTTCACGAAACTATGGAAAAGTGCGAATTTCTCGTCAACCATTTGGTTACCCATCACCTGTGTGTTGACAAGAAACGAAAACTCAAAGAATTTTTGTGCTTCTAGGTAAACACCCACTCGGTTCCCGAGTACAACATTAAACGTCAATTTCAGGAGACACAATCAAGACCTAGTTTTAGAATCACATCATTTAGAGGAGAAAACATCCACCTGCACATGTAAAAGCCCTCCCCGACGGTCTCGTAGTATCCGCGAATGGAACTCCGCTTCGGCGATCGGGGGAAGAACGGAACACTCAAGCAGATCACGGCCTTCACACAATCCGGCCTCAGCAGACAAAGATCCCACGCAAGCTTGGCGCCCCAGTCATGTCCCACCACGAACACGCGCTTCTCCTCGAGAGCGTCCAGGAGTCCGACCAAATCACCCACGAGATGGCACGAAGTGTACACATGCGGGTTCTTGGGGGCATCCGTCTCCCCATAGCCTCGCACATCAGGCGCCACCACGCGGTACCCCGCCTCAGCCAGAGCGGGAATCTGGAAGCGCCATGAGTACCAGAATTCGGGGAATCCATGGAGGAGCAGCACCATGGGCCCTTCGCCTTGCTCTACAATGTGCATGCTGATGCCGTTCGTCTTCACCGTTCGATGCCTGATGTTCGGCAGTTTGCTGCTCAGCACCTCCATCTCTTCTCGATTCTCACATACACCCTAAGCCCCCACAAAAAAACTCTAAAGAAAATTCCCGCAAATCCCTGCTGCGACCTCAAAAACCCCTCACGTCTCGCGAATTCTTCCCCGCCCACCCCTGCAGCTGCGTCTCTAAATCGGTGCGATAAGAACCTTAGGAGAAAACGTCGTGCATCTCGTTACGCTTCCCGCGAGCAATCGAGGTCACAATCGTGATCCAACACGTAAACCATCAACGATGTGACTTTGATGATCGAAACGAATGAATAGTGATATATTTCATAGACTGTTGTTTGAGAATCAAGTTTTTTAACTTTTCAACAACCCACCTCATAAATTAATTTAAATCTCCCAAGTCACATGCCAAAACAGATTATAGACACGGCCAAAAACTTTTCTGATTGTTTTTGCTTTGCTATTTGATAACTTACAGAGGTTAGAAAACATAACCATAAAGTGAAATAAAATCCTAGCACAAACGTAGCGGGCAAAGAGTATTGCATCTGAAACAAACACTCTTATTTTCGATTCGAGATTCTTAATTTGGAGCATGAAATTGATTGCGATGTTTTATCCAATCCAGAAAATAGATTTTGTTTTCATTGTATTTTATTACACCTCCACAAATATTTCTATTTCTACGTGTTATCATGCTTCCCGAAAGTTTCTATTCCATTTGGTGACGGCCAGATTTAGAGATCACAATGTTGTGGAATTGAACCCACAAGTCCACATTGTAAGAAAAACATGATGCCAACATCACGTGCAACGTTTTCGGTGGCATTCCAATGGGTTGTGTGTGCATCAAAGCTGAGTTGCCTCAACGCTAAGTTGCCTCAACGCTGTTCGCTAAAGTGCAGATGAACATGAATCGAGTCCGTTTCCATTCAATCCACTTCACCTCGTCGATGAAGCGGGAGAGAGTCTGATCAGTCTCTGTGTTCTGTAACAGACCGACGGAGACCACGGAACCCTCCGCCATACCTGCCAATGCATGAGCTTCGAAATTAATGTGGTTGATTCAATCGGACGAATCCAGCCAAAGAACTCCGATTGATCTGAAGGTTGCTGTCAGTTGCAAGGTGTCGTCTCATTACTTAGCAGAATGGGTGGAGCTCTCAGTAGTTGAGAGTTCTAGTCTGGATATTCCCGAAAAACACCTCCCAACAAACCCTGATCGAGGGAGTAACATGACATCGTTCCAGTGGACGAAATACAACCCAACACAACCAGACCAGCGTTCATGCCATCGTTTTCGAAATCCAGTTTCTGGTCTCCATGAATTAGTCCTCCGACTTGATTCCTCACCTACCCCGCAGACCATAAGCATGCAACCATAACCATCCTCGGCTGGAAAAGCTGTCAAAGGCTGCAATGCAAAAGGGCGGAAAGAGTAATCCGATCCGCGGGCCTTGAATCCACCTTGAATCCCACCACGAAGCTCCGAAAGAACTCGTAATCTCTCCAGCTTCGCAGCATTAAATCATTCCGACAGGAAACCCCCCCGCAAGTCCAAAGTCATAAAGGAGGCCTGCTCTCCACGTGCGGAAGGTCTGTGAAGCGGAGACTGGGCACCGCAACGCTACATGCACCCAGGTGGTTGAGCATTGAACGTGGTCATGGCTCCGTTGCTCCTGCTTCGGCGATAAGGTAAGTGGCCATGGATCGGCTTCGTCGTCGCAGTCCTGCGGCACAGACACAGCTCGAGCATCGCCGCTGCGACGAACTGCACAAGACTATGTGGCAAGAGAGCACAAGCGTGAGACGCCACATGGCCAGTGTTGATGCCACGTAGCCCTAATAGCCGAGCTTGATGCCATGGTTTGAGCTTTGATGAGTTCTATTTTGGCTGTGAATTGATAATACATGTTAGTTTTTGATTGCTAAAAGGACTTGTTGATTGTATGAGCAAGGACTAAAATATTATACATTGTAATATATATACATGCATGTGTTTATTTTGATGGGTTGGTATGTGTAAAACAATTCATATTATTTTTATATTATTATTCTTTTAAAACACTCTATTTTTTATTTTATTTTGATCTATTATTTTATGCCAGAACAAAGAATAGGGGAAGGAAGTCTAGGACTCACACCATGAGAAGGAAGAGAGAAAAAAGGTCCAAGACTTGTGCCAAGACAAGGAAGAGAAGGATGAGGTTTGAGATTTAGTGCATAGTGAGTTGCAGCAAGAGCAATTGGTGATCAATTATATAGTTGATTTGTGGTCAATTGGTGGTCAAATTACCAAACCAATGAATTAGAGGCCTCTATTTCTTAGATGTGTATATAGCAATTTAGGATGTGCTTGTAGCAACTTGAGGTGTGGATGTAGCTTGAGTTATAGTTATATTGACATTTACATTCATAATTGTTATTATTATTTTGCCTAGATCTCTTAAAAATAAAAATAAATAAAAATTGGGAAAATTTATAAATATTGCAAGTAAGAAAAGAATCAGGAGAATTATAAAAATAAACACAAAAAATAAAATAATGATTCAATAAATCCACTCTTAACTTCATTGGACCCCAACAAACCAATGACACTCGACTGAACGAACAGACGAAAGCAGTTTTCATCGCCATCCAAGGGTTTTAGCCATTTGTTGTTAAACATGCAATATTTGCGAGGGGTTAGGTTGCGGGCAACAAGTGCTAAACCTCAGGACATGCCCGATGGCAGCCACGAACATTTTCAGTTAATCTCGTGGCTATTGGCTCTTGTCTTCGTTTGCATGCTGCGAATTGCTGTGCTGGTTCCGAGATGGTGTTAGTCGCTGCGGCGCGACACTGAGGCTTGTGAGCTCGGTGAACTTAATTGCCTTTTCTGCTAATTGCTGTGCTGCTGCTGCTGGCATGATCTCGTCATGGTCTACGAGCTCACAAGCCTTAAATTGGCGTCGCTGTGATGAACGTCGTCACGGAAACAGAAACGGAGTTCTTATTACAGCATTGCCTACGAATCATTGAGCTTTCCTTCAATGCTCTATCTCTCTCGCTTGGACGAGTCTTCGATTAACTCCGAGGGATGGATTAACGTATCATCTAAGATGTTCCGGTAATTTGATTATCACTGCTTGTCTATTGCCTTGGTTTCAATCTTATTGCATGTCAGGGAAACGAGCTTATCTCTTGATGTTCATTAAAAAAAATCCTGGCTGAGGCGAGGCAAGGCAATGCAAGGTAACGTAAGCGTTGAGTGCACGACGAGATGGCTTCAATTCTTTGTTGAGCGGATGATAAAGTGTCGTGTAACCTTTTACTTGAATTTTAGTCGATTCGCAGTCCAGAAGATAAGTTTTCGTCACTGCTAAAGATTGGGGATCAGTCCAGAAGAAATCCAAGAGGTATTGGTTCACTGAGGGGTCAACGTCGGAGTCAGTAGTGCTGGTGGAGGGCTTGAGTACCTTGGAGGACGAGACGCCAGATTCAACGAATTGTTGTGCTGATAAAAAAAAAATTAAAACGGCGGGTGGAGGAGATTATCAGAAAGAGAAGAGCTGAGTGAGTGAATGATGGTTTCTACAGTTGTTGCCATTGTGACTTGTCATCGGTGAATCACAGACGATAGTGGATGGTATCTGACATTTGTTTTACTGCATTCGAAAACTGCTCAAGAAACCTTCGAGATTTTTTTACCAGGCTATTGATTGTTGCGACGCTTGTATGTGTGTCGGGTGTTTATTTTTTGGAGATGGAAAGAACGAAGAGGATTAGAAATAGGCGGCTGGTAGTGAGTACTGAAGTGCTTGTTGTAGTGAATAAGCTGCGGAAGAAATGGATGATCGTTGTTCAAGTGTCCATTGTAGCTGTGATTAGCTCTCTGCATTGAACAGCGACGGCTCTGTAGGTAGTGGAAGTGCTTCCTTTCTTAGCATGCATCGTCTATCCTGACGTGGTTCATGTTCTAAGAGGGACACTCTATATAAGCTTGTGCATTGTACTCGCTTCAGTACGAAAAGCCCTGTGTTGCTCAAGTGTCAGTTTGTTGAAAATCGAATTTGTGTGCACTTCGGTACTCACACTCAACTTTTTTCTTAAGTAGACCTTGCGATCACTACTCTTCGTAGAGGCGAGTCAATCTCGAGGTGGGTAAGCTATCCGGCATGTAACTTCTCACTTCATCTCGGCCGTGTTTAACGTCTCATTAGCGCAGTTTACCTTGTTGTTTTCATAAATTCAATTTTCATCTAGCCCTTTGATTATGATGAAGTCTGCTGCTGTTCTTTTCTTGCAGAATTAGTGTAACGCACTGCAAGCGTACCAGATATTAAGCACGCCGTTTGGTGCTCACGGGTCGTTGAAAGCAAGCGGAGCGGTGTTAAAAAATGTATTTTCATTTTTCATGGATTGCCATAGGCGTTGTAGTTACGTTATGTCTTATACTTGTGTTGAAGCCGAGAAAACCCTTTATGTCCAACCTTCGCGGTAAGCATGTATTTCTGACTGGTGCCTCCAGTGGCATAGGCTTGGAAATAGCCAAGCAAGCTCTTCAAGAAGGAGCATACCTTACTCTTGTGGCTAGAAATAGTGAAAGAATGACCAAAGTGGCGATGTCTTTGCTTAAGGAGCTAGACTGTTCCGAGGATCGATTGCTGGTGAAGGTAATAGAAGACATTAGCTTGAACCTTCGATGTTCGAAAGTCTCAATTTTCATATGAAATGGCGAATTTATAGAATGCTGCAATAGAGCGTGCATAAGCGAACTTCACAGATATTGATCCTGCCCAAATTATTCCATTCATAAATGTTACGTATGACATTTTGATCTCTCATTATGGATTTGTGAAACTCAGGCAGCAGATGTGGCAGATTACACAGCTATTTCCACAGCAGTGAAGGATTCATTTGACTGGAGGCCCATCGATATATTGGTTAACAATGCTGGGGTCACAATAAGTGGCCTCATTCAGGACCTGTCTGCAGGAGACTTGCAAACTGTGGTGCAGACTAATTTTCTAGGGTCAGTGTACGCCTTGCACGCGGTGCTACCCCAGCTCGTGCTGCGAAGCCGCGACCACCCCGTCTCCATCGTCTTCATGGGTAGCCTAGCATCTTTGGTAAGAGAATGTCATATTATGCAGATTTTTCACCTAAACATGATGCGAAAAATATCCTTGATATCGTTGTACGGTTGCCAAACATGAAGTACATTTAGTGTAGGGCCCTTAGAATTCGAATTAAGAGGTAATTCTTACTCCTACTGCAAATTAGCAGCGGATTTAATTCAACGTTGCAGAAATAGAATGGTGTTGCAATAAGGAGTTAAAAACAAACACACATTCTATGCCGAGTTCATGTTCTCTCAATTTGAAATCTAATGTATGAACCGATGGTTGGTGAAGCCACAATTTTTTCGAATCTGTGTAGTGCTGGTTGTATGGCAACGGAGTGTACACGGGAACCAAGTATGCCATCAAGGGCGTAGCGGAGTGTTTGCGCTTGGAGCTTGCGCCTTACAACATTCGTGTTAGTCTGGTGTGTCCAGGATTTGTCAACACACCGATGTTGAATGCTGGTGAGTGAACCAATATTTACAGATTACTTTCACCACAATATTTGATCCATAGATGGTCCTCATGAGGAAGTTGCCTTGTGCATGCCAATCCCTGGTCTGTCGGAAGTTGTAAGACATGGAACGATCTGCTTCTGATTGTGCAACATTTACATCTGTTTCAGCGGACAATATGGACGAGTTAAAAGCAGGAATGCAGGTGGCCTCATTTTACAACCCAAATTATTCTCAACCTGCAGATACAGTTGCAAAAATTGCTTTGTCTGGCATCAAAAGGGGCACTTTTTTGATCACCACCACTCCTCTGTTAGGCTCAATACTCATCATTCTCACTCGTGGATATGCGCCCTCTGAATCATTCCTAAGGAACCTCGTGGAAGCCAGTCTTTCTGGCCCAGCAAGGATCATCAGTTACCTGTCACAGGCCAAAATATACTGGGATTTGAGGAGGCTTCACCGCATGTATCATGGCAGCCAGTGATTCGATTGAGACTCTCACTTTGCAGAATTGTTACAAGCATACTACATACCATACTGAAAAGGGTGCCCTACGCCATATCAATCCCATTTATTTTTGTCACTTATGAAAGAAAGAGTGAATTTCTACTAGCACAAGCAATTGTGTTCACGAGCACATGCAATTTGTTCCTACTTTCTTCAATGTTTTCATATGTTCTCTGTGTGGCATAATTTATATTTCTTCGTAATGTAGTGATGCTGTAGTATTTGGTGATCTAATACTGCAGAGATTCCAAATCAGTGTCGTAATTTCCAATGCCAACCTTCGGCATTGCATTTGCTTGTTTCTATACATATATTAATACCACTCAAAATGCAAGAAGTGCATGCCCTTTCCTCTAAGAAGTGAAAAACAATGCATCTTTGACTTTGACCTTAGTTCTTCACTTTTCTGTGTTGCTAGATAATCAAGAATGTTGAAAATATCTGGGAGTCTTGTACAGGAACACAATATCTTGTATAAGATTTTTTTTGCAACACAAGTGTCTAACTTGTACTTTAATTTTTTTCCCTTAATCTATCCATCATCCATATATGTATACAAACATAGATATTATGTAGTTACTTCAAATTTTATGAATAGTTCATTGACAAGCAACTAATTGTTGTAAGTTTTTAAAATATTGGTAAAAATAACTTTAGTTATTAAATATATATATATATATATATATATGCAAAATTTGAGATTTTAGATAAAATATAAAAAATTATTTATAAGTAATTAGATAGTTTATGGTTTATGATTCATTAGAATATTATAATACAAGGAGATATTTGAACTTTTTGTTCATCCAATTACAAGTGCCACTTGATTACTTATTCTACTAAGATCTTAAAGCAATGCACTAAATAAATAACTACAATTGTTGATATCAAAAGTTGTTCCTACGTCTAGTAAAATCACCAAACATTAGGAGTTCCTTCTAAGATCATGATATCAAATGCATTGTATCTTGCCATCTATTCAAGGAAGAATATGTCATTCTTGAGGATCTTAATTTTCATTGCATCATCTTGAAGATTGTAACAATTACAATGTCTTGTCTAGTAGGTCAGCAAAAAAAAGTTCTTGAGTTGAATCTGCTAGTTATTGGTTTTCTATCTCTTTAGTGTCACAAATACAAAGTAGCTACAATAAGAATAAATAGTATAATATTATCTTGCCTAGATTTTGTTTCTTTCATAAGAAAGATCTTTATCTTGGTTTTAATGAATATTATTAGTAAAAAGCTTCTAGAATTCTTCCTTGCATTTACAAGATTCTTTGTTGGCTCCCATGTGCATCCACTAATATCTTATCCACATGAATGAACAAGATATTCTAATCTATTTTGGCATCGAATTAAATTTAAGACTTCTTCTACTTCAAATTCTTTATTATTGTCTACTTTTATAGGAAGAAGTGGCACTTGTCTTCTTCTTATTATATTCACTATCTTATATGATTCAAAAAGATACACATAGAATACAAGATGAATCTTTATTGATTTCAATAGGTATAAAAAATATTCAATTGAATTGATTTGTTCAAAAATAGAAAAAAGTTTAAGCCTACAATAGTCAAACTTATCACAAGGATAAATAGTCTTGATATTGCGACAAAGTAACCATACATTGTCACCCATATTAAATTACAGTTGTTCTTTTTGATAGACATTTGCATTAATCTTTTATTGCACTTGAACTTCCTTTAATTGTGCTTTCATTGTTGCATATAGCTCTAAGAAAAGATTTTCCTAATTTTTTTCTGTAGGATTATCAACTATTGAAAAGTCAAAAATATCAAGTTATAAATGACAACTATAATTGACAAAGAAAGGTGTTTGTTGCATAAAATAATACACCATATTATTATAAGTAAATTTTACCAATAGCAAAAGAATTTCTCAATCATTTTGTTGGTAATTAATTGTACATTTTAAATACTATTCTAAAACTTGGTTTACATGCTCTGTCCATCTATCAATTTGAGAATGAAAGGCCAAAGATAGCTTTACATCTACCTTTAGAAACTTAAAAAATATTTTCTAAAATCTTGATATAAATTGAGTCTTCCTATCCAATATTATATCCTTAGGCAATCCATGATATCAATAGATATTGTTAACAAAAAGCTTGGCTATTTTTCACCTATGATAGATTTTGTACATGGTATAAAATGTTCCATCTTTTTAAAACGATTTACTATCACAAATATAAAATCATACAAACTTGAGACTAAAAGATCCATCACAAAATTTATAAAAACAAAAGACCATGGTTGTTTTGGAATAAGTAATGACTGAAAAAGTCCATGAAGTCAATGATGGAAAATTTTTGATTTTGAGTAAATATCATATAATTGAACAAAATCTTTGACCGCCTTTCATATTTGTAGCCACCAAAAATCTTTAGATATTAGCTCTAAAGTCTTATTTTATCTAAAAATATTGAGCTATTGAAAAATTGTAGTATGCTTAAAGAATACATAAACATGCTTCTCCTTTTGTAACATATAGGCATCTTTTGAAATAGATTAGGTTGTTTTTGAATTCAAATTTAGAAGCATCATGAAACTTGAAAGAAAGATTCTTGATATCATGAAGAAGAAGATCAAAAGACATACTTGATTGAATATATTTGACAAAGGTTGAATCAACAGTCAATGTTGATTTCATTATTTAAAGATGAAAATGCTTGGGCTTCAAGAAAATTATTCTTTGTTGATTAAAATATATATTTTTTTCTTTTGATATAAAATAAGATCATCTAAAAAGGAAGTCTGACAAATCTTGTTGTTTTCTAAGTCAATATGTGATCTTGAAATCAAATCTTGATAAAAACATGCTCCAAGATGCTTGGCAATAATTCAAAATATGTGTTGATATGAAGTATTTGAGATTCTTGTGATCTACATATATAGTGATTGGATTGAAAGTGCTTTCTAAATATATTGCTATTCTTGAAAAGAATCTACAATTGCAAGAAGCTCTTTGTCTTAGATCTCATAGTTAATCTTAATTGCTGATTTTTTTTAGAAATGAAAAGCTATTAAATGAAGTTTATCATCTATTTCTATTTTTGATAATACGGCACCCAAAGCAAATTTTGATGCATTTATTTCTATAGAGAATGCCTTAAAAAAGTCAATACAACACAAGATTGGTATAGAAACAAAAACTATCTTTAAAGCTTCAAATATTGCTTCTACTTCTTAATTCCATTGAAGTTTGTCTTTAGAAGTCAAACATGTAGGATCTACAACTTGAGAGTTCTTGATGAAGATTCGATAGTAGTTGACAAATCTCAAAAAACATTGAATATCTTGTACTGTTTTTGAAATCTTCCAATCCATAGTAGTTTGAACTTTCTTAGGATCCATCATAAGTCCATCATTTGAAATGATGTAACTTAAGAAGTCAACTTAAGTAATATAGAATAGACACTTTTCTATCTTGGCATAGAGTCTTGCATTTCTTAATTTTTGTAATACACAACAAATATGAAGTTTATATTTTTCTATGTTCTTAAAATAGATCAAGATGTCATCTAGATAGCAGACAATAAAAATGTCCAAAAATTCTTGAAAAATATCATTCATAAGATGTTGAAAAGCTACTGGTGTATTTACAAGTCCAAAAAGTATGATATCATATTCAAAATATCCATACCTAGCTCAAAATTTAGTCTTCTATTCATCTCCTTCTTTGATGCATACTAGATTATATGCTCCTCGTAGGTCTATTTTTATATAGATCTTAGCTTGATTCAATTAATCAAAAAGTCCAAATATTAAAAGTAGTGGGTACTTGTTCTTGATAATGATCTTATTGAGTCTTTAATAATCAACACACATCCACAATAATTTATCTTTTTTCTTCAGAAATAGAATTAGGGCTCTTGCTGGAGATTTGAAATGGCGTATGAAGTTCTTGGCTAGATTTTCTTCAATATACTCCTTGAGATTAGCTAACTCGTTTTGTGATAAATTATAAATTGGTCCAAATGGCGATAGTGCACTGTCTCGAAGTTCAATTGAGCAGTCATAGAGACGATGTTGTAGAAGAATATCCATATTTTTTTTTCAAATATATCTTGAAATTCTTGATATTGGCTTGGAATGCCACTTGAAGTCTTTGCACCACTACAAACAAGTGGCATAAATGACATAAGGTGATCCTTCTTTTACAACATGCAAGAAAGGTCTTGCAGCTATAAATACAAGTTTAATTGTACAAGACTTCTGATTTTTTACTTAATTAATTATACTCTTAATTATACTTTTAGAAAAGTTGAAAGTACAAGAAATCTAATGTACTCAAAGGTTTTATTTTTTTAACCATGATAAATCTAAAATGATTAGATGAAAGAGAGATTTAATGATATTAAATACCACAAAGCTATTATGACCATTGATTATTACTTCTATATAAAAGATTTTGTGAATAATATCTCTAAAAGACAACAGATGACCATCTATGACTTCTATATGAACAAGTTTAGTTTTCTTCACTAAAAATTTGTAAATTCTTTTAGCAAATTCTTCATCTAAGAAACACATTGAAGCTCTTGAATCTAATAAGACAGAGACTTTGTAATGTATAGATCCTTAAATAATATTTAATGTAAAACAAGGAGATGATTTTGTCAAAAGAATAGGACCTTCATTAGGTGTTGTACAAGGTTCTAGCCGCATGGTCCCTATTACAACTAGATAATTTTTTTTTCCAATATATTATCTTTTTTGACATTTGTACTCTTCATTTTATAATTTCATTACTTCTTTAGATAATATTGAGTAGTGTGCTTAGGTTCTCTATAATATAAACACAATCCTTCTTGATAGTGAATAGTCTTTTGTTGCTCAGTAAGAAGTTTGAAGCGTATTGTATCAATTTGCATATTCTCCATTTTCAAATGTATGTGTTTAAAAAAAATTGGTGTTGCCATTGAATTATATTAATATTGAAGCCTAATTGTTTGACTCTCAAATTAAAATTCAAAAAGTTAATTGTTACACTTCATAGCAAAGTCAATTGCTTTATTCAATGTTTGGAAATCAGATAAGTTGAGCATCAATTTCTTTATCTCATATTATAATTCATAGAGAAATTGGCCAATAAGTGCAATATCATTCTACTTGATATCAGTTGCAAGTTGTCAAAATTGTAAAGCATATAATGTTAAAGATTAATTACCTTATGACAAAATAAGAATCTTGTTGATTATAACATGAATTATATTATGTTCTCCATACATGGATTGAAACTCTGCCAAGAAAGCCTCGAAATTATACAGTATTGTCAAGGACAAGAACTCGATGAAAAAACAGTTCAGACAAGTAAGCCTTCACTCAAAGAAAAGTAACAAAATATGAATAATAAGTATGTATATTGAAAAGAGAAACTAGAATGGCTATTGCCAAAAGACAAGAAAACTAGAGACCCTTGAAACTAGACTAGAAGCAAGAAAGGAGTTGACAAGAGTGAAGAAGCCTTCACTCTTGTCTCTATATATACTATCTAACTAGGGGCTACGTGGCGACGTTCTATAGGACCTCCAATATGTGTTGACTTTGTAAGACACATGCCTTGACTTACAAGGCAAGTTTTTCTACGTGTGGGCCACATAGTTAGCTTGATCTTCAAGCTAACAACATGTGTGGCACATGGCCAACTTATTGACCACGTTTCTAATCCAAAAAGTCAATTAAAGACACCTATGAAGTCAAAGCAACGTCTAGGAAGTTTCTAGGAAGCTTCTATATTAAATATTATAGAATTAACTTACTTTTATCTACTTTTACTTACTTCTACCTATTTCTATATGTAATTATTAGCTTACATGATTATGGCCATGACATTACCCCCCCTTTTAGAGACGAGTTCCACGAGGAGCGGTCATCATATGTTGAGGAAATCTATGATGCGACGAATTGTATTCGCCACATATTCTGATCTTTGTTCTCTTCGAAGATGATTGATAGGGCCTCTCAACCATCGGTAGTGTCCCATACCAGGGCGGGAAGACCACCCAGTTATTTGATCATTATTGAGGTCTTCGTAACTTCCTTCGAATAGAATATTCGGAACACCATTAGGAGTTGTTTCTACCTCTAGCAAAATCACCAAACATCGAGAGTCCCTTCCCAAATCGTGATACCAAACGCGTTGTATCTCACCATCTATTCGAGGAAGAACATGTCGTTCTTGAAGATCTTCATCTCGATTGCATTGTCTTGAAGGTTGTGACAATCGTAATGTCTCGTCCGACAGGTCAGCAAACGAAGGTTCTTGAGTTGAATCCACTAGTTGTTGGCTCTCCATCTAATTAGCGTCACAAATGCAAAGAAGTTACAAATAAGGATAAGAAATTGAATGTTATCTTGCCTCAATCTTGTCTCTTTTATAAGAGAGATTTTTATCTTGGTTTTGATGGATGTCGTTGATGAAAAACTTTGACTTTAGCTGATGCATTTCCTAGATTCCTGGATGGCTCCCATGTGCGTTCACTAATATCATATCCGCGCCAATGAACAAGATATTCCAGCTTATTTCGGCGCCGCCTTGAGTCTAATATCTCTTCCACCTCAAATTCTTCATTATTATCTACTTCTATAGGAGGCGGTGGCATTTGTCTTCTTCTTTGTATATCCACTATCTTATATGGTTCAAGAAGAGACACGTGGAATACAGGATGGATCTTCATTGACTCCGGTAGATGTAACCGATATGCAACTGGGTTGATCTGTTCAGAAACAGAAAAGGGGCCAAGCCTACGATAGTCCAACTTGTCACAAGGTCGAGTAGTCTTGATATTGCGACAAAGTAGCCATACCTTATCACCCACGTTGAGTTGTGGTTGCTCCTTACGATATAGATCTACGTTTATCTTTTGTCGTTCTTGAGCTTCCTTCAATTACGTCTTCATTATTGCATGTAACTCTGACAACCGATTTGCCATATCTTCTGCTGCAGGATTATCAACTTTTGAAAAATCAAAAGTATCAAGTCGTGGATGATAGCCATAATTGGTAAAGAAAGGTGTTTGTTGCGTGGAAGAATGTACCGTATTATTATAAGCAAACTCTGCCAATGGCAGAAGGGTTGTCCAATCATCTTATTAGTAGTTGATAGTACACCTTAAATATTGCTCCAAGACTTGGTTTACGCGCTCTGTTTGTCCATCAGTTTGAGGATGGAAAGTCGAAGATAGCTTTATGTCCATTTTTAAAATCTTGAAAAGGGTCCTCCAAAATCTTGACACAAATTGAGTTCCCCTATCCGATATGATATCTTTAGATAATCCATGATAGCGATAGATATTATCAATGAAAAGCTTAGCTGTTTCTTCACCTGTGATAGATTTTGTACATGGCATAAAATGTGCCATCTTGGTGAAACGATCTACTATCACAAATATAGAATCATAAGATCTTGAGTTTGGAAGATCTGTGATGAAATCCATAGAAACAGAAGACCATGGTTGTTCTGGTATAGGTAATGGCTGAAGAAGTCCGTAAGGTCGATGACGAGGAATTTTTGATCTTGAACAAATATCACATGATTGTACAAAGTCTTTGACTGACTTCCACATTTGTGGCCACCAAAAATCTCTTGATATGAGTTCCAAAGTCTTATTATATCCAAAGTGCCCTGCTGCTGGAAAGTCATGACATGCTTGAAGAACACGTAAACGTGCTTCTCCTTCTGGAACATATAGGCGTCCTTCAAAATATAATAGATTATTCTTGAACTCGAACTTAGAAGGATCATGAGACTTGGAAGAATTATTCTCGATATCATAAACAAGAGGGTCTGAGGACATACTGGACTGGATTTGCTTGAGAAAAGTTAAATCAACAGTCAATGTTGATTTCATTGGTCGGAGATGAAATTGCTCCGGTTTCAAGAGGACCGTTCTTTGTTGCTCAAAAGCTACATCTCTTTCTTTTGGTGCAAAATAAGAACGTCTAGATAGGGCATCAGACAAACCTTTTTGTTTTCCTGGCCGATAAGTGATAATGAACTCGAATCTTGACAAAGACATACTCCAACGAGCTTGACGACGATTCAACACGCATGCTGACATGAAATACTCGAGGTTCTTGTGATCTGTATACACAGTGACTGGACTAGAAGCGCCTTCTAGATAATGACGCCATTCTTGAAAGGAATCCACGATTGTAAGAAGTTCTTTATCGTGGATCTCATAATTGATCTCGGCTGCTGAGAATTTTCTTGAATGAAAAGCTATCGGATGAAGTTTGTCATTTGTTCCCATTTGTGATAAAACTGCACCCAAGGCAAAATCTGATGCATCTGTTTCCATAAAAAATGCCTTGGAAAAGTCAACACGATATAAGACTGGCGTAGAGACAAACGATGTCTTCAAGGCTTCAAATGCTGCTTCCGCTTCTTGATTCCATTGGAATTTATCTTTACTAGTCAAGCGTGTAAGTGGAGCTACAACTCGTGAGAAATCTTTGATGAAGATCCGATAGTAATTGGCAAATCCCAAGAAACATTGGACATCTCTTACTGTCCTTGGAATCTTTCAATCCATGATTGTTTGGACTTTCTTAGAATCCATCATGAGACCATCATTTGAAATGATGTATCCTAAAAAGTCAACTTGAGTAGTGTGAAATACACACTTTTCTATCTTGGCGTACAATCCTGCATCTCTAAGTTTTTGTAATACTTGACGAACATGTATTTCATGTTCTTCGACGTTCTTAGAATAGATCAGGATATCGTCTAGATAGCAGACAACAAAATTGTCTAAGAATTCACGAAGTACATCATTCATGAGATGTTGAAAAGGGCTGGTGCATTCGTGAGTCCAAAGGGCATGACATTATATTCGAAATGTCCATACCTAGTTCAAAGCGCAGTCTTCCATTCATCTCCTTCTTTGATCCATACTAGATTATATGCTCTTCTTAGATCTATTTTTGTATAGATCTTAGCTTGATTCAACTGGTCAAGGAGTCCTGATATCAAAGGTAATGGATACCTGTTCTTGATTGTGATCTTGTTGAGTCCTCGATAATCAACACACATTCGTAAAGATCCATCTTTTTTCTTTACGAATAGAATTGGAGCTCCTGCTGGAGATTTTGAATGGCGTATGAAATTCTTCGCTAAATTCTCGTCAATATATGTCTTGAGTTCAGCCATCTCATCTTGCGATAAACTGTAAATTGGTCCAAATAGTGGCTGAGTTCCTTCTTTGAGGTCGATTGAACAATCATATGGGCGATGCTCAGGAAGAATATCTGCATTTTTTTTCTCAAAAACGTCTTGATACTCCTGATATTGACTTGGAATGCCACTTGAAGTCTTTACGTTTCCAGAAATAGGTGCAGCATAAATAGCAAAAGTTGATCTTTCTTTTGCTGCGTGTATAAATGCTTTTGCACCTATCAGTACGGGTTTTACTATACTAGACTTATAATTTTTTACTTGGTTGGTAGAACTATTAATAATGCTCTAGGAAAAGTCAAGTTTACGCGAATTCCAATCTATTCGAGGGTTATATTTTTCTAGTCAGGATAAACCTAAAATAACTGGATTGGACGGGGATTTAATTATGTTAAAAGCTATGTAGCTATCATGACCGTCTATTGTTACTTTTATAGGATGAGTTCTATGAGTGACATCTCCAGAAGACAAGGGACGACCATCTATGACTTCTACATGTACTGGTTTAGGTTTCTGTACAAAGGGTATTTTACGACTTTTAACAAATTGTTCATCTAAAAAACATGCTGAGGCTCCCGAATCTAATAAAGGAGAGGCTTTGTAATTCTTAGGTCCTAAATATAAGTCTATTATAAAACAAGGAGAGGGTTCTGTGGAGAGGATAGGACCTTCATTAGGAATTGTACAAGGTTCCAGCTGCACGGTCCCTATTGTAGCTGGACGAATCCGTTTTCTGACATGTTGTCTTCTTTGACCGTCGTACCCCTCATTTTATAGTTGCGTCGTTTCTTTGGACAATGTTGAGCAGTGTGCTTAGGTTCTCCGCAATATAAACATAATCCTTCTTGACGACGACGAATCTTTTCTTGCTCAGTTAGGGGTTTAAAACGTACCGCGTCAATTTGCATGTCTTCTACTTCCGAATGTACGTTTGGCAAAGATGTCGATGTTGCCATTGAGTGATAACATTGAGGTTCCCGTGAATGATTCTCAGATCGAAATTTGAAAAGTCGATTATCACATTTTACTGCAAAATCGATTGCTTGACTCAAAGTTTGAGAATCAGGTAAGTTGAACATCAATTTCTTTACTTCGTATTGCAATCCATAAAGAAATTGACTGATCAGTGCATCATCATCCTACTTGATGTCAATTGCAAGTTGTCGAAATTGTGAAGCATACACTGTTACTGAGCGATTTTCTTGTAGCAGAATTCGGATCTTATTTGTTGCAACACGAGTTGCATCGTGTTCACCATACATAGATCGAAACTCTGCCAAAAAAGCTTCCAAATTGTCCAATATTAGATTTCGTTGTTCAAGAAAAGACGAAAACCACGATAATGTAGAATCAGAAAGTAGAGTGCCAATAAACTTGACTTGTGATCCTGGAGTTGGATAGCTTTGCGGTTGAAGTTCAATTGCCAATTGTACTTGATTGATGAACCCTCGAAACTTTGATCTCGTACCATCAAATTTCTCAGGTAAGGCAATTCCTGGTTCTCTAGTGCTTATACGGTGTTGTACAATTGGAGAATGAACATGATTTGTTGTAGATGTTGAAGCAGCTCCGATCATCTCTATATCCCCACTTTCTGCTATTCTTGTTTTTTCCTGTGTTGGTGAATTGAGTTGATGCATCGCAAGCATTAATTCCCTCATTTTCTCTTACATTTGTGCCATTGCACTCTTCATTTCAACCAGCTCTGCCATAATGACACTAAGAAGAAAAATCTGTTTGATACTGCTCAAGACAAAAGAAAAGAAAGACTTGATAACAAAGAAGATACTAAGAACAATATCAGTTTAGAAGTGGGTAATCCGCAAACTTCTAATACGCTTATGCCTTGTCAAGAGAAAGGGGTAATCCACTCTTACTCAAGAAAAACAAAGCTCTGATATTGTAAGTACACTCTTGTCAATCTGTCAAGGACAAGAACTCGATGAAAAAACAGCTCAGACAAGTAAGCCTTCACTCAAAGAAAAGTAACAAAATATGAATAATAAGTATGTATATTGAAAAGAGGAACTCGAATGGCTATTGCCAAAAGACAAGAAAACTAGAGACCGTTGAAACTAGACTAGAAGCAAGAAAGTAGTTGATAAGAGTGAAGAAGCCTTCACTCTTGTCTCTATATATACTATCTAACTAGGGGCTACGTGGCGACGTTCTATAGGACCTCCAATATGTGTTGACTTTGTAGAACACATGCCTTGACTTACAAGGCAAGTTTTTCTACGTGTGGGCCACATAGTTAGCTTGATCTTCAAGCTAACAACATGTGTGGCACATGGCCAACTTGTTGACCATGTTTCTAATCCAAAAAGTCAATTAAAGACACCTATGAAGTCAAAGCAGTATCTAGGAAGTTTCTAGGAAGCTTTCATATTAAATATTATAGAATTAACTTACTTTTATCTACTTTTACTTACTTCTACCTATTTCTATATGTAATTATTAGCTTACATGATTGTGGCCGTGACAAGTATTGAATCTCGTCCTTCAAAAAAAGATGAAAACTATAATAATGTTGAATCTGAAAGAAGTGTATCAATGAATTTAACTTGTGATCTTGGAGTTGAATAGCTTTGGAATTGAAGTTCAATAACAAGTTGTATTTCGTTGATAAATCCTCAAAACTTAGATTTTGTTCCATCAAACTTCTCAAGCAGGATAACTTTAAGTTCTCTAATACTAGAAGGATGTTCTATCATAGGAAAAAAGACATGATTTAATACTGTCACGGCCATAATCATGTAAGCTAATAATTACATATAGAAATAGGTAGAAGTAAGTAAAAGTAGATAAAAGTAAGTTAATTCTATAGTATTTAATATGAAAGCTTCTTAGAAACTTCCTAAACACTGCTTTGACTTCATAGGTATCTTTAATTGACTTTTTGGATTAGAAACGTGGTCAACAAGTTGGCCATGTGCCACACATGTTGTTAGCTTGAAGATCAAGCTAACTATGTGGCCCACGCGTAGAAAAACTTGCCTTGTAAGTCAAGGCATGTGTCCTACAAAGTCAACACATATTAGAGGTGCTATAGAACGTTGCTACGTAGCCCCTAGTTAGATAGTATATATAGAGACAAGAGTGAAGGCTTCTTCACTCTTGTCAACTCCTTTCTTGCTTCTAGTCTAGTTTCAAGGGTCTCTAGTTTTCTTGTCTTTTGGCAATAGCCATTCCAGTTTCTCTTTCAATATATATACTTGTTTATTTATATTTTGTTACCTCTCTTTGAGTGAAGGCTCACTTGTCTGAATTTTTTTTCATCGAGTTCTTGTCCTTGACAGATTGACAAGAGTACACCTACAATATCAGAGCTTTGTCTAATCTTGATTAAGAATAGATTGTCCCTTTTTCTTGATAAGATATAAGCGTATTAGAAGTTGCAGATTACCCTCTTCTAAACTGATATTGTCCTTAGTATTTTCTTTGTCCCCAAGTCCTCTCTTCTATTTGTCTTGAGCGATATTAGACATCTTCTCTCTTCTAAGTGTTATCATGGCAGAACTTCTTGAAATAAAGAGTGCAATGGCACAAATGCAAGAGCAATTGAGGGAATTAATGCTTGCAATGCATCAACTCAATTTACCACCTCAAGGAGCAACAAGATTGGCAAGAAGTGAAGATATAGAAATGGTTGGAGCTGCTTCAACATCTGCATCTAACCATGTCCTTTCTCCTATGGTGGAACGCCCTTCAAATGTTAGAGAACCAAGAATTGCCCTATCCGAGAAGTTTGATGGCACCAGATCCAAGTTTCAAGGATTTATCAATCAAGTGCAACTTGTGATTGAACTTCAACCCCAAAGCTATCCAACTCCAGGATCACAAGTTAGATTCATTGGTATGCTTCTTTCAGATTCGGCACTATTGTGGTTTTCATCTTTTCTTGAATGACGAGATCCAATATTGGATAATTTAGAGGCTTTTTTGGCGGAGTTTTGATCCATGTATGGAGAACATGATGTAATTCGTGTTGCAACCAATAAGATCCGTATTTTACGACAAGGCAATCGATCAGTAACGTTATATGCTTTACAATTTCGATAACTTACAACTGATATCAAGTGGGATGATGCTGCACTTATTAGCCAATTTCTCTACGGATTACAATATGAGGTAAAAAAATTAATGTTCAACTTACCTGATCCTCAAACATTGAGTCAAGCAATTGACTTTGCTGTGAAGTGCGACAATCGCCTTTTTGAATTCCGATCTGAGAACCATACAAGTGAACTTCAACGTTACCATAATTCAATGGCAACACCAACATCTCTTCAACACATACATTCGGAAGTAGAGGATATGCAAATTGATGCAGTACGTTTCAAACCTCTTACTGAGCAAGAAAAGAATCATCGTCGTCAAGAAGGATTATATTTATATTGTGGAGAACCAAAGCACATTGCTGAGCATTGTCCACAGAAACGACGCAATCACAAAATGAGGAGTATGGCTGTGAAAGAAGATAATATGTCAGAAAACGTATTTGTTCAGCTACAATAAGGATCGTGCGGCTGGAACCTTGTACAACTTCTAGTAAAGGTCCTATTCTCTCCTCAGAGCCCTCTCTTTGTTTTACATTAAATATTATTTTAGGACCTAAACATTACAAAGTCTCTGCCTTATTAGATTCAGGAGCCTCAGCGTGTTTTTTAGATGAAGAATTTACTAAAAGACATAGCATATCTTTAGTAAAGAAAACTAAACTTGTTCATGTAGAAGTCATAGATGGTCGTCCATTATCTTCTGGAGATATTACTCACAAAACCCTTCCTATAGAAGTAATAATCAATGGTCATAATAGTTTTGTAGTATTTAATATCATTAGATCTCCCTCTAATCCAATCATTTTAGGTTTATCATGGTTAGAAAAATATAACCCTCAAATAGACTGGATTTCCCGAACTCTCACTTTCTCTAAAAGTATAACTAACAGTGTAGTTAAGCAAGTAGAGAGTCATAAGTCCAGTTCAATTAAACCCATATTTATAGGTGCAAAAGCTTTCTTGCATGCTGCTATGAAAGAATCACCATACATTATTTATGCTACACCCGTTTCTACTGGTGAAAAGACTTCAAGTGGCATTCCAAGCCAATATCAAGAATTTCAAGATGTATTCGAAAAAAAAAATGCGGATACACTCCCGGAACATCGTCCCTATGATTGTTCAATTGACCTTCGAGAAGGAGCACAACCACCATTCGGACCAATCTATAGTTTATCACAAAATGAGTTGGCTGAACTCAAGGAGTATATTGAAGAAAATCTAGCCAAGAATTTCATACGCCATTCTAAATCTCTGGTAGGAGCTCCAATTCTATTTGTGAAGAAAAAAGATGGATCATTGCGGATGTGTGTTGATTATCGAGGACTCAACAAGATTACCATCAAAAATAGGTATCCACTACCTTTAATATTCGGACTTCTTGATCAACTGAATCAAGCTAAGATCTATACAAAAATAGATCTTCGAAGAGCATACAATCTAGTATGCATCAAAGAAGGAGATGAATGGAAGACTGCGTTTCGAACTAGGTATGGACATTTTGAATACAATGTCATGCCTTTTGGACTTACAAATGCACCAGCAGCTTTTCAACATCTAATGAATGATGTTTTTCGAGAGTTTTTGGACGATTTTGTGGTATGTTATCTAGACGACATCTTGATCTATTCTAAGAATACAGAAGAACATGAACTTCATGTTCGTTGTGTATTACAAAAATTAAGAGATGCAGGACTCTATGCCAAGATAGAAAAGTGTGTATTGCACACTACTCAAGTCAATTTCTTAGGTTACATCATTTCAAATGATGGACAAATGATGGATCCTAAGAAAGTTCAAACTATTATAGACTGGAAGATCCCAAAAACGGTAAGAGATGTCCAATATTTTTTGGGATTTGCCAACTACTATCGGATCTTCATCAAAGACTTCTCTCGAATTGCAGCTCCACTTACACGTTCGACTTGTAAAGACAAACTCCAATGGAATCAAGAAGCGGAAGTTGCTTTTGAATCTTTGAAGACAGCTTTTATTTCTGCACCAATCTTGTATCGTGTTGATTTTTCCAAAGCATTCTTTATGGAAACAGATGCATCGGACTTTGCTCTGGGTGTGGTTTTATCACAAATGGGAACAGATGACAAACTTCATCCAGTAGCCTTTCATTCAAGAAAATTCTCAGCAGCAGAAATCAATTATGAGATCCACGACAAAGAACTTCTTGCAATTGTGGATTCTTTTCAAAAATGGCATCAATATCTAGAAGGCGCTTCTAGTCCAGTCACTGTGTATACGGATGACAAAAACCTCAAATATTTTATGTCAGCACACGTATTAAATCATTTCCAAGCTCGTTGGAGCATGTCTTTATCAAGATTCGAGTTCATCATCACTTATCGGCCAGGAAAACAACAAGGTTTGTCCGATGCCTTGTCTAGATGTTCTTATCTTGCACCAAAAGAAGGAGATGTAGCTTTTGAGCAACAAAGAACGATTCTCTTGAAGCTGGAAAAATTTCATCTTCGAGCAATAAAATCAACATTGACTGTTGATTTAACTTTCCTTAAGCAAGTCCAGTTAAGTATGTCTTCAGACCCTCTTCTTCATGATATCAAGAACAATTCTTCTAAATCTCATGATCCATCTAAATTTGAATTCAAGAACAACCTACTCTATTTCGAAGGACGCCTATATGTTCCAGAAGGAGAAGCTCGTGTACGTGTTCTTCAAGCTCGTCACGACTTCCCAGCAGCAGGATATTTTGGATATAATAAGACTTTGGAGCTGATATCTAGGGATTTTTGGTGGCCTCAAATGTAGAAGGTAGTTAAAGATTTTGTACAATCATGTGAAGTTTGCTCAAGATCGAAAACTCCTCGTCATCGACCTTTTGGACTTTTTCAGCCATTACCTATTCCAGAACAACCATGGTCTTCTGTTTCTATGGACTTCATCACGGATCTTCCAATCTCAGGTTCTTATGACTCTATATTCGTGATAGTAGATCGTTTTACCAAGATGGTATGTTTTGTACCATGTACAAAATCTATCACAGGTGAAGAAACAGCTAAGCTCTTTCTTGACAATATCTATCGCTATCATGGATTTTTCAAGGATATTATATCAGATAGGGGAACTCAATTTGTATCAAGATTTTGACGGACTCTTTTCAAGATTCTTAAAGTGGATATAAAACTATCTTTGACATTCCATCCTCAAACTGATGGACAAACGGAGCGTGTTAATCAAGTTTTGGAGCAATATTTAAGATGTACCATTAATTACCAACAAGATGATTGGACAACTCTTTTGTCATTCGCAGAGTTTGCTTACAATAACACGGTACTTTCTTCTACAAAACAAACACCTTTCTTTGCTAATTATGGTTATCATCCATAACTTGATACTTTTGACTTTTCAAAAGTTGATAATCCTGATGCGAAAGATTTGGCAATTCATTTATCAGAGCTACATGCAACGATGAAGGCGCACTTAAAAGAGGCTCAAGAACAACAAAAGGCCAATGCGGATGTCTATCAAAAGAAACAACCATCATTTGTCTTGGGTGATAAGGTATGGCTACTTCGTTGCAATATCAAGACCACTCGTCCTTGTGAAAAGTTGGACTATCGAAGGCTTGGACCATTTTTTATTTCTGCACAAATCAATCCAGTTGCATATCGTTTACATCTACCAGAGTCAATGAAAATCCATCTAATATTCTACGTGTCTCTTCTTGAACCATACAAGACAGTGGACATACCAAGAAGACGACAAGCTCCACCTCTTCCTATAGAAGTGGACAATAATGAAGAGTTTGAAGTAGAAGAAGTCTTAGATTCAAGGCGACGCCAAAATAAATTAGAATATCTTGTCCATTGGCACAGATATGGTATTAGTGAACGCACATGGGAGCCAATAAAGAATCTTGCAAATGCAGCAAAGGCGGTGGAGGCTTTTCATCGACGACATCCATCAAAATCAAGATGAAAACCTTCTTTATAAAAGAAACAACATCTAGGCAAGATAACATTCTACTTTCAATTCTTGTTTATAGCTTCGTTGTAGTAGTGGCGCTCGAGAGATGGAGAACCAACAACCAGCGGATTCAAGTCAAGAGCCTTCATTTGCTGACCTGCCGGACGAGACATTACGATTGTCACAACCTTCAAGACAACGCAATCGAGATGAAGATCTTCAAGAACGACATGTTCTTCCTCGAATAGATGGTGAGATACAACGCTTATGGTATCACGATTTGGGAAGGGACTCCCGATGTTTGGTGATTTTGCTAGAGGTAGGAACAACTCCTGATGGTGTTCCAAATATTCTATTCGAAGGAAGTTATGAAGGCCTCAACAATGATCAAATAACTGGGTGGTCTTTCCGCCCTGGTATGGGACACTACCGATGGTTGAGAGGCCCTATCAATCATCTTCGAAGAGAACAAAGATCAGAATATGTGGCGAATACAATTCGTCGCATTATAGATTTCCTCAACATATGATGACCGCTCCTCGTGGAACTCGTCTCTAGAAGGGGGGGTAATGTTACGGCCATAATCATGTAAGCTAATAATTACATATAGAAATAGGTAGAAGTAAGTAAAAGTAGATAAAAGTAAGTTAATTCTATAATATTTAATATGAAAGCTTCCTAGAAACTTCCTAGATGCTGCTTTGACTTCATAGGTGTCTTTAATTGACTTTTTGGATTAGAAACGTGGTCAACAAGTTGGCAATGTGCCACACATGTTGTTAGCTTGAAGATCAAGCTAACTATGTGGCCCACACGTAGAAAAACTTGCCTTGTAAGTCAAGGCATGTGTCCTACAAAGTCAACACATATTGGAGGTCCTATAGAACATCGCCACGTAGCCCCTAGTTAGATAGTATATATAGAGACAAGAGTGAAGGCTTCTTCACTCTTGTCAACTCCTTTCTTGCTTCTAGTCTAGTTTCAAGGGTCTCTAGTTTTCTTGTCTTTTGGCAATAGCCATTCTAGTTTCTCTTTCAATATACATACTTATTTATTTATATTTTGTTACCTCTCTTTGAGTGAAGGCTCACTTGTCTGAATTGTTTTTCATCGAGTTCTTGTTCTTGACAAATACAGATATTGAAGCAGTTCCAATCATATCTATATCTTCACTTTCTACCATTCTTGTTGCTTCTTGTGGTGCTAAACTGAGTTGATGTATCGCAAGCATTAATTCCCTCAATTGCTCTTACATTTGTACCATTACATTCTTCATTTCAACAATCTCTATCTTAATAATATTTTAAAAAAATATATCTAATTTTACTCAAGTGTTGTAAAAGAGAAGATTGAATATCAAAGAAGATACTAAGAATAATATCAATTTAAAAGAAGGTAATCTGTAACTTCTAATCCACTTATGTTTTATTAAGATAAAAAAGATAATCCACTTTTAATCAAGAAAAGATAAGGCTCTGATATTGTAAGTGTGCTCTTGTCAATCTGATAGAGATAAGAACTTGATGAAAGTAAATAAAAAGTATAACAAAATCAAAATAAAGAAGTATGTATATTAAAAAGAAATTGGAATAGTTGTTGCCAAAAGACAAGGAAACTAAAGACTCTTAAATCTAGACTAGAAGCAAGAAAAGAATTGATAAGAGTGAAGAAGACTTTACTCTTGCCTCTATATATACTATCTAAGTAAGAGCTACATGGCAATGTTCTATAGGACCTCTAATATGTATTGACTTTATAGGACACATGCCTTAGCTTATAAGGCAAGTTTTCTATGTGAGTGCCACATAGTAAGCTTATTCTTCAAGCTACCAATATGTGTAGTACATGGCTAACTTGTTGACCACGTTTCTAATCTAAAAAGTCTATTATAGACACATATGAAGTCAAAGCAATGTCTATAAAGCTTTTAGGAAGCTTTTATAAAAGATATTATGGAATTAATCTACTTTTATCTAATCATATAGATAATTATTGGTTTACATGTGTATGTCCATGACACCACCTTTGAATGTTATTACAAAATTTCTAAGACTTTGCTTTCAACTACCACATTGCCTTTAGAAAGAACTAGACCATTGACTATATATATATATATATATATATATATATCATATTTATTTAAATATATTTTATTTAAATTATTTTGATTATACATATAAAATTTTTATATAATTTTAAAATATATTTTAATATTTAATTCATACATCCTACTTAAATTGATTAAAATTGTAATAAAGATACACTCAAATAGTATTGGAAAAAATTTGAGTTATGTACTAATATAAAATACTCAAGGTTCTTGTAATCATTCTAAGCTATAATTTTATCAAATGTACTTTTCAAGTAATGACACTATTTTAAAAATAAATATATAATAGCAAGAAGGTCTTTATTATAGATCTCATAATTAATTTTAATAATGAAGATTTTTTAAAAAATAAAAATTAATAATATGAAGTCTATTATTTACATCTATTTATGATAGAACTAAATTAAATATAATTTTTTTATGTATTTATGTATTTATTTATCTATTTTTTATATACTATATTATATTCTTATCTTAGATATATTTTAATAATGATCTTTGTCTCATTTACTTTTTAAAAAACCTTGATATTAAAGGTAAAGAATGAAATTTCTAAATGGCCAACTTGTTGAATCTACAATAATTTATAAATATTTAGATTACTATAATAGTTTTTCTTTTGGTATTTTTTATAATAGATCTTTGATATATATATTTTTAAAAATATTAAAATTTATTTATAATATTTTTTTTATCTTAATCTTTTAACTTATAAATTTTACCTGAGTGATACTATCAAGGTGTTAATCTTTGGCTCGTTTATACTTGTAGTGGTAATATCTTTAGCATTCACTTATGAATTTGATTTGTTCTTATTTACTTCTTTTGATTGCACAACTCCTTGGCACTTGTCTTTACATACATATGCATCAATTGAAGCTCTAGATATTTCTTCTTTATTGAGATAGTTTTAAAGGTCTATGGCATTGCATCATGTGAGCATAGCAATTAATGAGTAGATGCATTATAAATTGCTTGGTTTTTGTTTTTTTGCATATACGTATTCACAAATTAATTGTTATTATGTTTTATTTCATAAGAAAAAATGGTAAGACCATTATTGCAAGAAAAACAACAAAATATGCTTTCTTTGCTTTAGAATGGCTGTAGTATCAGAGAAATAGCAAATTCTTTGCATGTTGGTTAGTCAAGTGCATAAAAGCTTTATAAGAAGTATTTTCCAGATATAAATCTTTTAGTTGGAGATAGACCATACAAATTGAGAAGTCAAATGAAGTAGTCTTATATAAGTAGTATAACTAGAGAAAAAATGTCTACTACATGAAAAGCTATTCAACATGTGAAAGAACTATTTTGGAGTATAAGTCAATAAAGTTACTATATGCCATTGTTGTATTATGTGTATTCTTGCTTGAGAATGCACCAAGCACCTAGTTGTGGAAAGTAAGTAGAAATGTAACAACAATCCTACCAAGTCTAATAGAGTCTTAAATAAACTTTAAATAATCCTTAATAATCCTAATAAAACTTTAATCAATCCAAAATAAATTTAAAAGAAGTTACAAAAGAAACTTAAAGAAGTCATAAATTAATCTCAAAATAAAATTATAAAGAAATCTTAAAAAATATAAAAATAAAATATTAAAGAAATAATAATAACCTTAAAGAAATATTAAAAATAAAAAAATTTAAAAAAATAATAAAAAATCCTTTTCAAAAGATTAAAAATAGAAACTCTAAAAAATCCTAAATAAATTCTAATCAAATCCTAATTTAATCCTAATTAAAACCTTAATAAATCTTAACCAAATCATAGAAAAAATCTTTATTAAATCCTAATTGAAATCCTAATAGAAATTTCAATTGAAATCTTAATGAATCTTAATCAAATTCTAAATCAAATCCTAATTAAATCCTAATTGAAATCCTAATTTAAATCCCAATTGAAATTTTAATGACCTTTAACCAAATTCTAAATAAAATATTAATTAAATCTTAAATCAAATCCTAGTGAAATTCTAATAAAATCTTAATAAAATCCTAAATTATAACCAAATCCTAATCAAACCTTAAATCCTAATGAAATCCAAAATTTTATTTTAATCCTAATAAAATCTTAGAAAAATCCTAAATCCTAAGTTAACCCTAAATCCTAAACTAGCCTTAATCAAATTCTAAACAATTCTAAGAAAATCCCAAGTAAATCTTAATCAATTACTATAGCTATTTGAAACTTCAATAAATATTAATTGAACCAAAGAGCTTGACTAAAATCTCACCCAAACTTCAAAAAACAAGCAATTAAAAATCATACAAAATTTGAAAAGAATCAAACTTAATAATTGTAAGAAAAGCCTCCAAAACCTCTTGGTTGTTGGCCACTCTCCTTCTCTAATTTGAATGTTGATCTTTGAACAAAGATTTTTCCTTTCTAAATTTTTCAATTGATCAAAAAATTGCATTGTGTGTAGCTATTCAAGTCTAAATTGTTCTCACTAATTTTTACTTCAATCCAATAGGCAAATATTTTTAGATCACAAAATCCCTCACTAACCCTAAATTTTATTTATCTAAGACTATAACCTACAAAAACTCTTACATCCTTCAATCCAACCTCTTGATTGATCTCAAATTTCTCACACATATAAATCAAGCACAATGACAAATTTCCAAATTTTTATCTATAAATATGCTACAAAATTAACAAATTTCTCAAATTTGTAAACATATTTTTATTTTTTAAAATCTAAATCCACCTAGTACATTATTAACTTTGAAAATCCCTCAAAACCTCAATATTAATCCAAATGACATGAAACCAACTCTCAAAAATCTCTTCACAAGTCTGCTTCCTAATTCCACTCTCTTATTGACAAAAAAGCCCTAAAGTCACCGTAGGTGCGCAATTTAGTGCCTCAGGGTCTGATTTCGACCCAAGTTCACAAATGGTCCTCTCCAGATATCAATTTTTCATAATTTGAGGTAATTTTCACTTAAACATATTATTAAATTTCTCCTAAAGATACTTATATTATTTAATTTTCTTATTTATTTTTATTTGAGGCATTTTTGCTCCTACATAGTAAATAGAAGTCCCATCTACATGAAGCATCATTAAGACAAATATTATTACTACCTTCCCATTATTTATTCCTTTTTTTCTACTACATCTTTCTATTAGGTACTTCTATAATAAAATCCATATTTTTATTTTTCACCATATAGTCATCTTACCACATGACACCATGCGCTTTATAGAGCAAGTTTGCAGTTACATGTGAAAGAGAAAAAATATTTTTCAAGTAAAAATATTAGATCTTGCTTAATATTTGCTAGGAAGTATGAATATTGGACTATTGATGATTGGAGTCATGTGATATTTATAGATGGGACTAAGATTAATGAATTTTCTTCACATGGAAGAGTTTGATATTGGATTTATAATCCACAAGAATTATTAGAGCAAATTATTATTCAAACTATTAAGCATGGTGGTGGTTTTGTAATGATATGGAGATGTATGTCTATGTATGATATACATAGACCTTGCATGATGCACAAAATTAAAGGTCACCTCAATCAACATGGTTATCAAAAAATCTTGAAGGAACAATTAATAAATATGATTTAGATGCATCAAAAGTCATAGTTTAATGCACTTATATATAACAATAATAGCACAAAACAATGGTTTTTTAGGCAACATTTTAGTTTCTTATCTTTGCCTTTGCAATCACTAGATTTGAATCCTATAGAAAATCTTTGGCCATTTTGAAAAGGAGATTAAATTGATATCATACACCTCTAAAAGGAATACTTGAATTATAGTCTCATGTAGAAGAAACCTTCACTTTTATCACTATTGATGATTGCAAGAGACTCATAGAAACAATGTTTCGACAAATAGCAACTATATGGAAAGCCAAAGGAAAATAAACAAAGTCATGACAAATTTCCATGCTGGACCTTAAAATTGCCTCAATATATAATGTAGCTGTAGGATTTTTTTTCTTTTCACTTAGTGCTTAGCTTGGATTCTGTTGGGATTTTTGTAAGAAACTATTACATTGAATGTATTATTTCAATAAATTTACAACTCTCCATTCCATGAATTTCTCTACATTATTTTTTGAATGTGATAAGAACAAACATTTGGACAGTTTTGAAGGTCACTGTAAATGAGTAGCTTGCTTATAGCCATTGCTTTTCCTGAAGACTGGAAATTACATAAAATTTGAGGAAAATTTAGAAACGGGATCCACTCTTCTGAATTGTATTGCTGGACAAAAGTTAAGAATTGCAAATTGGCACATTTGAGAATGGCTGACAGAGCTGTTTAGCCTCGTTGGAACAAACTTCCTCTTCATCCAACATACATTTCTAATTGATGCAAACATTGGAACTCTCAAAAATTCAAGTTTTTTCGGTAATGTATCGATGCAATGCAACAAATCTGACAATAATGTTAGCTCTCTGCAATGGTGGATAGGAATACATCACTTCAGATGGTACATAGAGAATAGTTGGGATAATGTTGCACCAGTAACTCTTGTTGAACACTATGGATATGCATGAGAACACTAGAGCTTACATAACAGGGAAAGACCATACAAATACAAAAAGACGAGAAACAAGAAATAACAGCAATCAGTCAGGAGTTGCCATCATGCTAACAAATCTCCCACAATTCTGTACAGAATGTGGAAAAGAAGCTGGATCAACCATGGCTGCTGTTGACTCATTCAAACTACGCTAAATCATCTAAAAGCATTTTGCAAACTCATTCTCTCTATGTCCCTTCTGAACGGTGACACTGAAACCTGATGTGTCTCAGGTATCGCGGGGGCTGTGGTCGTCCTCACCATGCTCGACGGACACGAGCTGTAAAACTTGATGTTCAGTATTTCAGTAGGTTCTGGAACCAGCACCGACGAGCCCGCCAGTGAAATGTCCTAAACAGTGTATGACTGTTGTATCATGTTAACGTCGAGATTTTTCATGCGAACAACTGATTCCACGTGGCCCTTCAATGTGTTCAATTCCCTCAACCTACAAAATGTTTACAAAACGTCAAACCAGGAGTGGGCACAATCCCATGAAGATCGAAACCTCCACCTAGCGTAAAATGCAATGGATGGAAGTAACATATCTTCGATCTGCTAATAATTTTTGAATCGATTCAAAGTTGAGACGATCTCATAGAAAATCTTTTCAGTATGAAGAGTAGCCCTTTTCAAATATGTTAATGGATTTCATACCTTGCAATCTCAGCCCTCCTTTTAGCCTGCTCAGCCATTACGTTAAGCTCACGATTCGGAGTGCTTCCAGGTTGAGGACTACCGGATTCGGCAGGGTGGAGTCCATGCAATGTGCGCTGAGCATGGGCCCATTGAGCTTCACGCGCCTCTTTCCCAAAATCCTTCTGTCTAGTGAAGGCGGTCTGAATCATAGATTGACAACCCAAACAATAAGCATCTCACTAATCCGGTCCAAATGTAATTTAAGTTTTTAAGTTACTACCGAGGATCAATTTTTCATTTTAATCTTAAAGATGTTATTCTCTTTTTATCTAGAAGTGCGAACACAAACCTTTCGCTCAAGCAGAAGATCCCACGCTCTTCCGCTTTGAATGTATCGAACAGCGAATTTAATGATGTCGAGAGGGACATAGGTAACCAGACTGTAGAGCCATATAACACCAGCCCAACGCCATCCAATGCCTCTAATGGTAGCAAATCCCCAATTAGCATAAACTGCTATAATTGTAGCGATCTGAGGGAGTGCAAACGACGAAGTTAGAATCAACTTCCAATTCAATAAATTAGTCAAGTGTCGTATCCTGTTTAATGGAAACTACTTTGAGGTAGAAGTGAATCATATGTATCCCGTACTTGACCATCCAAATCAACTACATCAAAATCTTCAATGGCAACACTAGTATTTATAAAACATTTCATAATCATGGTTAAAGTTAAAGAATAAGATCGGTAGGTGTTTTTTGCAAGAAATGAACTCAGACTTACCAACTGGGCAACAATAAAAGCAAAAAGCAGGAAAAATCCTGGTCGCTCCAAGAAGGACCAGCTTCGGGAACGCGTTACGAAAATTAAAGCTTGACTGATTATACTAACTTGCAGGTAAACAGCTGCTGTCATTCGACTGTGACTCCATCCGATATCCGACACCCCAAAGCGATCCTACGTGGGTTCACTCATACAAATTCATGATCAGTGCAATGGTCTCATTGCCTCATAGAAGCCAACATATAGCGGTAGCAAATCTGACACAGTCCAAAAGATATGTTAACTACAAAGCGCCACATAGAGTATGTTGAGAACTTTACCGGGAAAAAAGTAGTCTTATGCATAAGCCAAAAAAATAGAACTGTCATCAGTGCCATGTATGTACCCAACACAATTCCAATGGAAAAGATTTCTTTCAACCTCCAGCTGTCAGGCTGTGGAGATGGTTTGACGCGATCCTTTGCGATAGTCATTATGGTACCTACATCATCCGCAAAGTCCAACGTTCTTTAAACACAAGGACTGTTAAATGTGAAGAAATTTCTTGAGTATGGAGAAAACATATTCAATACAGAAATCTTCATGTATCCGCAATGTTGTACGAGAATACAGGCGGAACAATGAAACAATAATCAATTTACTAAGCCACTAATTGAATATTCTCGACGAAATACAAAGACTACAATTTGGATCTGTATTTCTCGTAACCAAAAATGACATCCTATAAACAACGATGATTTTGGAATTAATGCCTCAAAAGGAATGACAGTGGTCACTTACCATCGTTGAGGATAGCTATGATCAAAACCATAAAAGGTGAGAAGTCGAACTTCCAAATCAAGGCGAGCAGGAGAAACCCCAGCTGCAAAACAACATACTTTCAATCAACATATACTTGTCTACTGCTCATAATGCAGGCCGCGAGCAACCACAGGGGACCTTTGCTGGCAAGGACGCAATTAATAAACTTATTAATCTTCTTTAAAGAATTAAAAAAAGGGAAAAAGAAAAAGAAAATAACAGTAATGCAAGGCAGTCAAACTTGATTGGTAGTAACACAATCTTGCAAAGGCATCCAGCAACTAAGCGTTTACAGCGTAAAACATAATGTGACTTCAACAATTCAAACGTCACAAGTCGGACAGCACGATGGCGTACCACTATACGAATGGTGATAGAAACTGCATAAATCTGCAAACCAGAGCCACCTGTAGATTAATTTTCAATTGAATCTTGGAGTTAAATTACCTAAATAATAATTTTAAGTTAATACGCTGAAACAAGGAGAGGCTATCAACTGGCTTTTCAGGAATTAAAAATACTCCAATATTCAAGACCATATGCAATTACTCATGTAAAATCTACAAACAGTCCTTTCTGCGGACAAAATT
This sequence comes from Physcomitrium patens, assembly GCF_059467195.1. Classification (NCBI taxonomy): domain Eukaryota; kingdom Viridiplantae; phylum Streptophyta; class Bryopsida; order Funariales; family Funariaceae; genus Physcomitrium; species Physcomitrium patens. Next base: position 7,361,498 of record NC_143432.1, read on the forward strand.
GACGTTCGAAAATTTACCGTGTAATTTTTCATCCGCTGAAAAATAGATCTACTGGTTAGTACTGCACTTATGATGACACTTAAACCAGGCTCCGTAAGAACAATGTCCGAAGCGCTTCTAGCAGCATCGGTGGCATCAGCAACTGCAATACCGATATCGGCCTTTTTCAAAGCAGGAGCATCATTTACACCATCACCAGTCATACCAACAATATGTTTTTTTTCCTGTAACCTCTTAACAATTTCATACTTGTGTTCTGCATCATACAACAGAACAACAATATGGTAAGAAATAGCAGCACTAGAAAAAAGAATTGTTAGGAGCATAGAACTGTGCTAAGAAAAAAAATTCATACAAATGATGTTGGTCTATGTTTAGTTTTGAACAAATACTGAATCAATGAAGCTCACCTGGAAAGACACCAGCAAAGCCGTCCGCCTTCTCAATGAGCTCATCTACGGGTAACGCAGCAATACTCTCGTCCTTATGTGCTCCCAACAAAGAAGATGAGGGATACATGTTTGTTCCCATACCCAGCCGCCGGCCTGTCTCCTTGCCAATGGCTAACTGATCACCTGTACATTCATTTAAAATCCAAGTAAGCTAAAATTACAATCCCAAAAAGAATAAAAATTTCGTAAAAATAGGTAGTTGACCTTAGAGTTCGTCTTCACATTCTTTAACAGCTATTCACATTAGGAAAGTGTTAACGACACCTGTGATCATCTTAACGCTAACTCCAAGATTGAGAGCCCGACGGATTGTTTCAGCACTGTCGTGTCGAGGCGGGTCGAATAGCGGCATCAACCCAAGAAACTCCCAAGGTCCACCAAGACTGTCTTTGCTTTGTTCTGGAACGTCCTGTTTTACAACTTGATATGTCTTAGCTCAAAAAAAATTGTCAATAACATGCGAATAACATGAATTATAGATAGTTAGATTTCGTGGAGGTAGGAACTAAATCGAGCTACCAAAAAAATGGTTTACTGTGAAAACACTTGCCTGTCTGGCAACTGCCAGTGACCGCAGCCCCCGCTCAGCAAACTTGTCAATGATTGCATGCACGCGCGTAGCTATCTCCGATTTATTGTGAGCTAACTGTAGAATTTGCTCCGGGGCTCCTTTGCTGGCTCGATGCCACTTGCCATCAGTGTTATCGATGTACGTAATTGCTGTACGCTTATCAACTGGATTGAATGGAAGGAAGTGAATCTCTTGAATATTCGCACGAGCCTGTGATACACATGAAATATGAAGGTGTCGTCATCACATGATTCTGACGACTACATTTGTTATAGAATCGAGATTGATGGACATCAAGAAGTGCAAAAATGAACAACAAACATTTGGTTCCCACCTCTTTGGGATCAGCTAGAATTCCAACTATGGCTGCATCAATAGCATCTTGGTTTTCCACTCTTGAAGCCCTAGCTGCCAGCAAGCACACTGTCTCTTTGTCCACATTTCTGTTAAAGACCTACACAGAAGGCGGATGGAATGAATTAGAACAAAATTCAAGCAAGAGATACATATATGATCAAGACCAGATCCAGCAATCATGTTCGAACTGTTTGTCCACTGAGGTATATAATGTTAAATTCCCTACTATGAAACTTCTTATGATACGACTGTGGTCTCATAACTTGTGCAAATTCTTTTAGCCAGGTACAAGCAAGAATAGGGCACAAGGTCATAGGGATATTTCACAAGAAAATAGAACAATTCCACAAATAAATTGCTCACAATATTTATAGAATTTCAATCCATCAACAGCAATCGACAAATTGAATCCACAATACAAAGGGATGCTTCAAGTACAAGTAAAATAAGTTTCTGAGCTTTACCTCCACCAAGCTTTTGTCAACTGTCAACTTGTTCAAAGTTAGAGTTCCTGTTTTGTCACTGCAGAGAACATCCATTCCTGCCATCTCCTCAATAGCAGTCATGCGCTTGGTAATGGCTCCCTGCACACATGTGTAACTCAAATGTTGATAAGAATCCCCTTTCGTCTTAATACCAAGAAATTTAATTTCTACTCCTATTGCTTATCTTTTTATATAATCAGCAATATGTAGTGAAAATGACTCGAAATTTCAGATTTTTTTTCTCTCCCAAATTAGACAAGGGGCACCGTAATGAACAATAATTGCCTGGACGATACTAAGAAATTGGTAAGGTCGTTTACTCAGAAGAGGTAATCAACCGAGAAATTGTTGGCAATTGAGTAGGCACACAATGATTAGTGAGTTCTACTCCCTTAATGCAAACCTGTTTCGAAAGTCGGTGAGAGCCAATAGCCATGGTAACAGAGAGGACGGTAGGCATAGCAATGGGGATTCCCCCAATGAGCAACACCAAGAGGTTGTTGATGCCAGCTCGATATTGCCGGTGCTGGATCGGGTACATTACAATAATTTCAATCACTATTCCGATTGCAATGCTGATTATACAAAAATTTCCAATAGCGGTCAACACCTGCAGTATGAGCAGTACCAAGGTTAAAAACTTTATAACATATCAGTATCCAAAAATTGAATGAATTTTCCTATGATTATTAAAGAGCTAGAAATTCATGCCAAAAAGAAGAGACAAGCTTATACCATAAAGACAAGCAACGGAGTAGAACATATTCACCTTCTGAAAATGGCCAATATTGTTTGTGGAGTCAACAAGATGCGCGGCTTTACCAAAAAATGTGTGCACACCAGTTGCAATAACTACAGCCTCGATCTCACCCTGTTTGCAGGTAGATCCTGAGAAAACTTCATCCCCAGGTTTCTTGGTTGCAGGCATCGATTCCCCAGTTAGAGCTGACTGCAGATTCAACCATTCATACATGTTAATCATCTCTATTTCTTCACATCCTGTTTGTGAGTAAAGAACTACGAGATGCACATGAGGTGCTTGAGCTTAAGAAGTTCGTCTGTACTACACCAAATCACAGATTGTAGAAGCTTGTAAACTTTACAAATTGATGCATCCCGAGGAATGTGATGAGTCATATAAATGGGCATTTGATATGGTGTAACTAACGAGTAAACAGAAGAAACTCGTGCCTGATCAATTTTTAGCGGGTCTCCTTCAAGCAAACGAGCATCTGCAGGAATAATATCACCAAGCTTGATGCTAATGATGTCACCAGGCACCAGTATGGATGCATCCCGCTCAACCCAACTTCCGTTTCGCAAAACCTGAAGCTCTATGTTCGTGAGTTAAGAATAACATAAGTCGGACCAACTACTGCACAATCAAAATTCCAAAGACGACAATGATTTATTTATTTTGGCTTTTTGGCTTTTTGTTTGATTGTTTGTTTGTTTGTGTAATTTTATCCGAGAAACAACAGCAGTAATATTATGGGATGTAGGAGCAGTGGATTGGCATAGTAGGCATGTTCGCAATGAGAATAATCAAGGGAATACACCTTGGTCTTAGGTGCAAGCTGTGCCATCAGAGCGGCAGCAGCATTTCCAGCGTTGTTCTCCTCAATAAAACTAATTGTTGAATTGATCAACAGGAGCACAATGATTCCGAGGAAATCTTGCCAGTCGGGGGGCAGTCCCTATGAAACAGCATTACATGAGTCAAGAACAACATCAAAACAAGACATAGACAGAAAAGAACATTCACGTCATCAGCCTAAAAAGATGAGAAGCACATGGTAAATCTGTGAGTTATCTGATTGTCCAGTCTTACTTGTCCATTGGCGAGAACAATTGCCATGATGGCAGCAGCCTCCATCACCCAAGACAAGGGGTTCCACATGAACCCCAAGAACTTGAGGACTTTGCTCTCCTGTCAATGCGCACACAGAAACAAATCAACACATGATTCAAGAAGAAAAGAAAAAAAGATCCAAAAACGTTTTCGTTATTGAAATTTCTCATTAAAAAAAATAATCACAATGTAGGTTAAATAAAACATTTCTAACTGTTTTCATCGTAAATTTTTATTGTTGTAGTTATTTATAAGTGTGGCGGGTAAAGACAAAAGTTTTCACCTTGATGCAATGATCCCAAAAAATTCTTGATTTCAAGTAGAAAAGCATCAAAGTTAATTGCTCTAGGAAAATCTAGACGAAGGATCAAAAGTGGAAAACAAAGAAGTACCGATTTCTCCTCGAGCTTGTTTTGGCCAAATATTTTAAGCCGAGCCTCGCCATCCTCATCTGTGAGACCTTCCTTGGTACAACGCAATTGCTCAAAGACCTCCTCAACCGGTATGTTTTCCTGCATACAACAGCACAAGATTGCGAATCGTTGATCCTAAAAATTCCAGAGAAACAATGCATTTCAATTTTACAACAGCAAGTAAAGGCTGAAGCAGAATGCGTACGATAAAACGCACAGTTGTTTTAGAAATCCAAGGCACATTGGTGTAAGGCATTAAATTCAAAGCGCTTAATATTAGAAATGCAACCACATGACATCAATTTAATTGAAAAAGCCCCAGAACAGAAGGATGGCGTATTTGTTTTTTGTTCTCTATAAGTAGATCGGAACGTCTATAAAGTGAAGATAAAGCTCACCAAGTCAACAGTTTCGTTGTTCAATGCTTCAAGCCCAGATAAATCCGTTTTCTTGACATGATCGTCCGCCATGGTGGCAGTTTAAGACAACGAAAGCACCTTCGAGCACGAATGTCTTGCTCAAAATACAGTCAAACTCAAAATGGCATTCTCAAATTCTTGTCTCGCCATAGGGGCTCCGCCCAATCTTGCCTTTCGCAACTCTCTCTGCAGGGATACAAAGTCAATGGTCTCCTGCACCAGAAGATCAAGCACATGAGATGTACAGTGATGATCCTTCATCACAATTTTGCGTTTTGAAACAGGCTTCTAATGACAACCTAGCAAATGCTTAGGCTGTGGAAGGCCTGCGAGAAAAAAATCAATTGTGATGGAAACCGGAATGGTTAGATCTATGCACTCGAGACACCATACCGACGGGAATCACCAGGCTGAACCAGTTCTCTAGATCCTGCACGCATATTCAAAATTCCGTGTTCCAATAAAGAGCTTGAGAGCTTTACAACAATACTAGCATCTCATAAGAATTTTTCTCGCCGGTATAACCTTAACACTGAAATTTGTCGTCCCTTCCGATGTTGGTGTAGGCATCATCTTAAGCTATCCTAAAAGAGAGAATGATTCATTGCTATACGACTGAACCTCCGAACACATGTTTCACAGTGGTGCCAAGACACGTCATGAAAGGAACCGAGAAGCAGCGTAAAACTAAAAGAAAAACTATTTACTGTTGTCAGCTACTCTGAAACAGGAAATGAAAAAGCCTCTCTACAAATCCAGAAACTTCTATATTAAAGCTTTAGAAGACCAAAGTGATCCAAAACCTTCTAATCGTTTTTATTCATGAAATTTACACGCATAAACCCTAGCGTCTCCAGTATGTACACGTAACAATTCTAGCGGAATTGCGCCTGCTTCGGTGCTTCGCGACCATCTCCGCGGGCCAGTTTGATGCAGCAGATAGGTCGTGACTCAAAGCAATCCAATGGAACCGCCATGTACACAATATTTCAATACAATCTCCGCACTAGCACACTAAGTTTATGAAAACACATCGTCGTCACAAAGCCTGATCAAACCTTCTCGCTTAACAGATCAAAGCATAGAACAGTGACATGTATGAGGTGAAAATTTACTACACGGATTCTTTCTTGGCTTAAACGTTTCTGACAAGGAACAGCAACACGTTGTGCCTACAGACACAGCTACGTCATCTCCTCACCTTCCTAATACCACCAAAGACAACGCTAACAACGATTCGAGACGAAAAGTCCAAACATGTAACGAATTGGTCCACAGTACAATCAAAAACTAAATCTCTCAGCGTAGAAAAAATTCTAATCCTGCATCACAAATTCTTGAGAGGGAGTTGGTTAAGGAAACAAAAAAACAAAGTTTCTTCGTAATTATTATCCTGTAAAAATTAAATAAATGTTTTTTAATTAAACGACTCATTAACCAAAAAACAGCCAAAATTCACATAAGACACTACTTCAGGCACCAAACACCACTAATGCACTCTCAGAATATTACCCGACACAGTGCTCACGAAAAATTCCACACACCTCCACAACGACACACACACACGCACACGCACGCACAAAGCTCATCGCCATCACCACGGAGCAGGAGCGAAAAAAAACGGCCCTGAGCTGGACTACTCCATGATATGCACTCACCTACCAAGGCCCCCATGGAATTTGACCCCGACATTCAGACGCGGCGCGATTTCACCATCACCGTGTTGCACGGAAACTCCACAAAATTCCAGACTCCTATATCCTTCTGAATGTCTTTCTCTCTCCCGATCTCTCTCCCTGTCTCAATCCCTTTCTCAGATTTTCTACTTAGAAGAAGACGGGCGCATGTTAGGAACACGGAAATCGGCCGGGCCGTGGGGAGGAGGAAGAGGAGCCTGAGACGATTGAAGTGGACGGTCGATCGAAGCAGGCCGCCGCGAGCGCTGCTTCTATTGTGGCGTTGCAGTGGGGCTATCATCGACGTTCACGCTGCTTACTTGTCATGCAAAGGCACCGGATTCCCTCGCCCATGACTTTCTGGAGCCCCTCCCTCCGTTCTTCGTTACGGTGCTGGGTATATTGATTCTCCTGGATGGATGAATGTCAGGATGAATGCGTGAATGACTGTTGCGTACATGGATGGGTGATGTGGGTATATTAATGAGCTCATATGTGGATTAATGAGTGGATGGATGAGTAAAATTCTCGCTCTGAGGACATCACGCCTTTCCACGCAAGCGTCTCACTTGCCTGAAACAATTACGGATGGTTTCAGGATGAGTCTGAGTTTGTGAACGGGGGAGTTTTCTATCTCGTAGCTTACTTTAGAAAGGCCATGATTCAAAAGGGTCCCCCTTCTTGGTCTTGGTGAAGAAAAACCTCCTTTTAATTATTATCTTGGTTTTCGGAGATTGTATCAAATGCAAAGAGTTTGTGAATTGGGCTCAATCTTGTTGTTGTTATGAATTTTAATATGGTCGTTTATATCTTGTTTTTTACATTTTTGATAAAAATAAATACATAATCATGCAAATCCAAGTTTCTGTTTTTCTTTCCTTTCCTTTTTGAAAATGGTACTTCAAAGAATTTGCAACATTCCTTTTGAAATTCTTGTAAGGATTATAACTTGAAGATGGCCTCTTGCAAATTTCAAGGGGGTGACGCTGTTCATGTCATGGAGGACAAAAGTGCATCCCATTTTGTCTTTTTTTCCAATAACATTCCCACTAAGTTTCCAAAGAGTAAACCAATTACTAGTTGTGAAAGCAACCACCTCTCACCTTCTCACCAAAGCTAAAACCAAAAGACTTGGTTTTCAGTTTGTTGTAGCAGTTGGGAGAATGTAACAAGATGCGAAGAGAGGAGGAGGAAGTATATATTAAAGTAACAAATCATACCCAATGAGATGTAGACACAACGACTTGGATCCTTAGAAAAAACAATGACATGTATTCCCTCCTCTTTACTCCCAATTCTATTCCTGGATAGTGGTAACGGAACCATCGGTAGGAATTCCCCTCTCTCGCATTGTGTGCACCCACGTCGACTAATTAAAAGGAATTCGTTAAACCCATTCACCTTCCCCGTTCACTTCCTATTTAAAGCACTTCGAGAAGGGGTTTAGTGAATGTGAACACGTCGGACGCCGTTTCGGGGTAATATTCATCCACCTTCATTCGACTCGCGCGGTGAAAGGTGAGGGATGAAAAGCCAGGTCAGTGCCACGTAGGAGAGCGTGGTGGTGGTCGTGACCGTGAGAAGCCGCTATTAGTTGGCGGCTGGCTGGCTGGCTCGTGGGTGCGGTCATGGGGTCACCCCCCAAAGGCGACCCCACTACTGGGGGTGCCTTGCGTCGTGGCAATGACGGCATAGGGAATGGCAGTTTGGGGAGCGTTTTGGGAACAAGGCTCTCCCCCTCGTGGCAGGCTCAGTAAAGATATGCATAAATAAATTAATAAAAATCTTCGTCTGGATGAATTTATTACTTTACAAAGAAAAAGAAATATGTTCCGAACTTTGGGCTGTGTGTATCGTTATACTGAAGTTTGATAAATTGATAGATAGAAAAATAACGTTGTTAATAAATTGACGACTTTTTGTTTCACGTTGTGCAATGAATTCTTAAAAATGTGAGAAAGCTTGAAAGAACTTTTAGTCCATGCAAACAGTAGAATTTTAGATTAGTCTAGCTTCAAATTCCCTGAGTATGGATGCAATAGAAAAGTAGAGGACTAAACCAACTGAAGGAATTCGTCCACAAGGATATCTAATTTCAATTTTTTTGCCATGTCTAATATTACTCGTTACTATTGAAGAGACCCATAAGGCCCATGGCTGTATTGTATTCAATAACATCAATCTTTTTTATGATCATCCTCTTCATTTCTATTTTTAATATACGCGAGTTATAAATAATTATAAATTAAGATTTGATACTTTTTAATAAAATTTCAAATATTCCTTTCGAATATATATATATATATATATATATTCTTCCAACTACTTTTGTACTATTAGAAGTTTGGAGTGCACAGAATTAGTGATTGTAATTCTTTGAATCTTTTTCCAATAACTAATGTTCTTTGAAAATTAATGTATGTATATATGTACAAATATAATCATTAATATGATAAGAATCATTTCATAAAATTTTAAAAACAAGGTTTGTAAATTGATTGAATATGAAAAGGGTAATTATTTAAAACAATAAAAATAAAAACAAAAACGCCCTCCACAAAGATAAAAGATAAATATAAAGAAATAAGTAATTTGGACAAAAGACTCTATATCATTGAACAATGATGCTTTTATCACCCACATGTACAAAATCAAAAACATTTTTTATACATCAAAATAGTTCATTTAACTTTACATATTACCAATAAAAAGTCTAAAAACTTTAAAAGAGAAAGAAAATGATTAGCATTTCATAAAGAGACATTGTAAGGAAGCAATGTATAGAGAAAACGAACTTTTAGAAAAACATATATGATCTTGGACAAAATATATATATATATATATAAATTAGAATTTAAAAGCATCAAAATAATATATTTAATAATGACTGCTTCCACAAACTATATATATATATATATATACATATATATTCTTCCTCTCTTCTAAAAAAACATATATTTTAAAATTATTTCATGCATGTAATGCTTACCTTATTTGAAACATTTTTTGAGCATTTTTCTCTAATCCATTCTAATATGTAGGATACCTGATATTTCACCTTTATACAAGAAGGTCGATGTAGTAGTGCATAAACAAAACTCGGCTATGGATACAAACCTCAAATAGCTAGTAGAGACTATTAGCTTTGTAAGAGCGTTGAATGGGGAAAATCTTTTACAGGTTTGACTAGACGATCGAGCACATAAAATGTCGGTGACCCTCGCAAGTGTCGAGACCACTTCAACGTATCCAGGCTTCCATTTTCATGTCGAAACGGTTCATGACATCCTGAATTCTGGACCCTCAATATGACCTCCCTTCAATATGAAAGTCATGTGGTGCTCCAAAACATCACCGAACACTGTTTGCTCAAGACTAACGTGCATGGCAATTAAAATAAACGATACTATTCAAGGTGTGCAAGCTTTCTAACCTGTTGAAAGTTCCCTTTCCTCCACCAGAGGACCTTCAAAAGCGCAATCACGTCAATCCGTTGAAGCAAACTTTACAGGAACAACTCCAATCTTTTGAATCAGTATGGGTGCAAAATATGCCCCTGTGGATCCCCAGAATCTTACTTCATATACAAAAAACAATGAGCATGCACAGCTCAAGCATAAAACTAACCCGATAGACTAGAAATATACTGCTTACTGGTACATCACCACATCCTGCTGTGACGGAAGTCACAATGGAAAAAAGAAAAATCTCTGGTGGTTAGAGAGAGATTAACCCCATAAGGATTTTAAAATCATGAGACATAGCCCAGGACCTCCGTTACAATAAACCACAAGACAGTTACAATGAACCTCATTTATGGTTTGACAGTTTCAGATCTGAATAACCAAATTCTGCGAGTACAACCTCATCACGGAGCAATCGAACCTCAATGTGCCAAACAAAAGAAGCTTTTGATTACTTGGTGCAAGCCAGACAACGAAAATCAGTGTGGTAATGTAAAGACATATCCGCGGATATCCTTGTTACTATACAGACGACATGGAAGAGAACATCTTTAGACTACCGCCCCATTTCTCTTTTCAACTTTGCAAGCATATCTTCAATGTCGTCAACGTCATCAACCTTTTTCGCTCGGTCATCAGAAGACTCTTCTCGTCGCGGGGACTTGGTACCCGAACTATTTGATTTTGATTTAGAGCTCCGCTCTCTTGTCTCTTGGTTCTGGGTCGAGGAACTGGCTGTGTAATTTGCGCTCGCCTTCTCACCATCACTTACATTCAGTTCCTTTTCAAAAAACTCCACAAATTCTTCACCAATGTCCTGTATTTGACACATTTGAAGCTATGAGAATCTTTCGGCTGGTATCTTAAACCCTGAAGCCTTGCAAGGCGTTACCCATAAAGTATGGTGCTGGCCAGCTCCTACGCATGAGTTTAAAGAGCTAGTGATCTCATACTGACAGAAATACTAAGGTAGAGAAAGACAATAAACACTGATAGCATGTGATGTCTCTGCAGGGTATGAACATTGCCCTCACCGCTAACTCTTCCCATAGACTCTTAGGTTTAGCGCCTCTCGTAGAACTTCGTTTTCTTAAATCATCTTGAATGTCCTTAAAGAATTGGTCTGCACCAGGGATCAACCACAGCGAAAATTAGCAGTACGGTAATAAAAGCGGCGCTGCATTACTCACGTACCGCAAACACGGTCTAGCTCATCCAATTAAACCTTGTAACCATTTCTAAGTTTTAAGCATCCATCAGCTTCACACGTAAGGAGCATACCCGCGTTGCGGGTTCTAATCCTACACCATTTTTCTATGCATTTCAGACTTGGACATCGTAGCATATCAACAACACGCTCAGTCTCTGTTTGTACTATAATTGTTAACATAAAAAGCAGCTGGGGTCTTGTCAACTAGAAGTTTATCAGAAAACAAAGATATTCATTCAGAGATGCGTAAACCTTGCCTCTCCCAGTACTAGCAAGAATTGAAATTCTTTTAGTGTCATATAGGTATCAAAAGGGATCACGTCAAGCACAGTCTCGTTCCCAGGTACTGCTTTGACGACAATACAGAATAAACATCGTATTAATCAGTGGGTATGCTGAAAGAGTACCAAATCCGTAAAACTCCTCCTCTTTCTGCGTGGTCTTTCGCCCCGATCCCCACTGAAATGGATCCCAATCATCCGATCGTGTGCGGCTGCCCCCAGCATCGTACCTGGAACGGCTCTTGCTGTCCACTAAAGTCTGGTACGCATTTTTAATCTCTAAAAATTTCTCTTGGGCTCCTGGCTGATCACAATCAAATAAACAATTGTCAATCTCGGCGGATTTTGATGTGAGGAATTTTCTGAAGAATCGGAGTCAAAACAGTTCCTCACTTTTGCAAACCTCATATCCAACGTGTTTCATCAGGTGGCGAAGCCATTATATGAATCTTCGTTAGGAAGAAGAGAAAACAATTCCAAGTGGGCTGAAGAAGTTGACCGCACAATACACACTATTCAGATTTGGAATACACAAGCATGCCTCCTGGAGAATTCTATTTGAAACATTCTCCCAGATGTACTGACTTAAGATTGCGAATAGAGAGGTGCATGTATCGCCCCAAAGACTTGAACCCTAAAATATAGTAATCAAAGCATCTGAGATCTAGAACATCCTCCCAATCCCACCTTCGCACACGTTTCCATATCCCTTGCCAAAGAAGAAGCTAGTAATTGGCATACTATGAATTGTTTTCTGTAGCCAATCTGTTCAAATCAAATCCAAAATGTCCATACCTGCTTATTAACGTCGGGGTGATATTTGAGAGCCAAACCCCTGTAGGCTCGCTTAATCTCCTTCTCTGTGGCCGTAGGTGACACGCCCAAGGTCTCATACAAAGACTTCTGCGCGGCATGACAGACACCAAACCTTCTGTTGCGGCGATTCTCCCATTTGAGCTTCCCGCCCCAACTAGCACCCGGCAAGGGCGTCCCTACCCTGCCTCGGAGACTCTGCGCGCTCTCTGGTATCCCCCGCCATCTTCTGTCGACAGGACAGTGGTGACTCAGTTCTGCGCAAAAGACTGCCCACTGAAGCTCCCTTAACAAGACAGCCATCAGTGCTGCAAAAACACCTCTTCAAATCGAATACTCTGCGGGGGTGCACCCTGACACAAACACACTCACGGTACTGGACATTCCCCAGCAATTTTATTTCCGAATGGCCGAATCATAACCCACCGGGAGAACGCAAACATTCGACGAACCCCAAAAGTGGAAAAAACAGTCCAGATGCTTTCAAGTTTGAATGCGCACGGCCACCTGTAGTGACCAGTGGGAACGTCCCAGGTCACACTCGAGAATGCAGAATTGGGTTCGATTCTAAATGAGAAGTGAAGATGAGATCAATGTCTTAATTGTGAGGGAGAAGCAAAAAAGGCTAGTCTAGCAGACGTGAACCAACGCATTTGCTTTGTGGATTTGCTGCACTTTTTGCAACTCTCCACTCCTCAAGCTTCCTCGTGTTGAACTCTTATTGGATTCAGCCCTTCCCTACCAACTGACGCTCCAATCAAACACTGGGCTAACCCCGAGTTATCACTGACCAATGTCCGAAGCACACTTCTGTGGACATGATGGTTGCTTACTGGAAGCAAACAAAATAAAAAATAAAAAATAAAAACAGGAAGTGATGAAGCAAAAGGACATGAGAGACGGCGAGCATCGTAACCACACAGATCATGCGAAATCGCCGTGGGGTAGCGAGGGCGGAGTTGCATGAAGAATAAAACCTCCAAAACTAGTCTCTCAACACCGATTTTGCAACTTCTATATGCAAAAGTTAAAAATAAATAAATAATAAAAAAAAAACACACACACACACACACACACACACACCGTGCCCACACTCCACTGATTCCACAACAATTAGCTTATCTGGACAGAAAAAAACAACATCACAAACTAGATAACAGTCCATAGACGCGGTAGGAAAAATATGAGTAACGATTCACGTGACGAATTTTCCCTGTATAACTCATGGTTTTAGGTTTTGCATCCTTGCATGAGAGGAAATTATTCAAGCAGTATTCTTTGGTTTGGTCGACACCCATTTTATCAATGAAAGACAAAGCGGTAAAGCCCTGCATGTGAAGTAGTATTCTCAAGTAAAGGTAAGCATGGAAGAAATCCAACACCGCCACTCACACAATCCACTTGTATTAGTATTTGTGTATTTGTGGAGACTTGGGTTGTTTTGTAAAAACCAATCTTTGTTAGCTACTTTGCTGTCCATGGAGTTGTATGGTGGTACGAGAGACACTCTACAGTGGTGTGAATCCTTTAAATAGTTATGGATAGGGAAACGTTAATCGACCTAGATTTTTACTAAAGCGACCCACATCTAGACTATCACTGCATCTCCTTGTCCCACATCCCCATTCCCTCCGTTTTCATCCCCAGCCTCCATCCTCCGTTCCAACCCCCCGGACTTACAGAGCATTGTGTAAGGAAAATTTTATAAGAGTGCTTGAGATTTCCAATGAAGAGTTGCTGCAGATCGTGACTCACGGATGTGAGAGCATCTATCGTTCTTGTAGATTGTCGCTCCGAAGCTAAGCAATCTGTAAGTTGTGTGCAATTAATGCCAGACCTTTTTTTGCTCATGGTGGTGAGAGAGGCAACCTGGATCATACCCAGCTTGAAGTCGCTAAGCTTAGGTTCGAGGTGGATGGTGATAGTACACCTGAGATGGTGCAGGAGACTGTACTTATGTTTCTGAAAAATCTCCATTTATTACTCTAGGCTTCAGCTGCACATACCTCTCAAAATTGTTACAGCCATTCATTGATATTCGAGCTGATATAGTGTCTCAGGTTGAAATTCAGCCTGTGTAATCATATGTTTGAGTCGTCATTGTAATCCGTGCACGTCTTTCAAGGTTGTATTTTGTGTAAAGTTGTAAATGAAATAGCAGAAATGTAGATATGCGATCAACTTTAATAAATTTTAGAACTAGACATTTGACATTGTTATCATTCGGTACGCAAGTGTAGACTTAAAAACAACAAAGTTGTAGAAGATGTTTCCGCTGAAGTGGATGATTCACTGATTGGGAGACGATGCAGCAACAGAGGCACTAACAAGGGTTCTTTTTGACAACTTATAGAAAGATAGGTATATATTTGCAATTTTGAATAATGGAATAAACCAGAAAACTGTAGTATTTGTAGACAACCTTACTTAATCAAGTAAGCTAATGTATCTGGTACATTTTCCTTCAATGGTTTTAGAAAGAGAAGGTAGTCCTTACACCTCAAGCCGCATGAGGGTTTAGATGTGTTATGTCCACAGTGGATTTTTTTTCAGTAATCTGGTTTGTTTTCTAACGTTATTTCTACTTTACTTTGTAGAAAGCTCATGTACAACAATTTATGGCCACCGAAGATGCCTTGAATCAGGTGGCGCAAGTCAAAAGAATGGCCAATGAACTCGTTAGGCGGGCATGTGGTACTGATGCCTCACCCTCTTTGACCAGCTCAAATGTACAAAATTCTAGTGTGCCTTGATTTCTATATTTTTTAAATTTTATTGATGAACTTACAACCTGGATAATATTCATGGGGAAGTTACAGATGAAACTTGGAACCCTTACACTACAAGCTACTGATACGCACAAAAATTATTGCCTATTACACTTTAACTTTAAAGTCTATAATTTTAAAATGAATACTGGCAACTGAATACATAGATTGTAAAGCTTCAGCTTGCAAAACATCCTGTTGTAGCAATGTGGAGATCTGGTTGTCTCGTGGGAAACTAAGACAAGAACTAGAGAAAGGGAAAGAACCCACCATATCTTTTTATCAGTAAGGAATAAGCTCCACTACTTTTATTTCTTGAGATTCTGGTCCGCTTCAATCATAGTCACTGCTCCTGGAAAGATGGAAACCTGCACACAATCCCATGTTCTGCTAGATCAGCTTGGAGGCTCTCATCGCATACTCGCAGCCAGGGTGCGGAGTTTCCAATGCATTATGAGAAGCTGATGCAGCACTACAATGAGCAAGATTTCATGAGTTCATTTCAAATCAATCAATTGGATTGGTCAAATCGGTTGTTAAGCCACAATCACATCTCCTAGAATAAGAACATACTAAACTCAGATAATGGGAGTTGCAGACAACTTACAGATTGCTCAACTTTTGAGCGACAGTCTATGAGAACAATGGATGCTCTCACATTTGCGCAAGGTGAGTCAGGATCAACAGCAACTCTTTACTAGAATTCTCAGGCACTCTTTTAAAATTTTCCTCGCACATCACTCTGTAAGTTCGGGGGGTTGAAACAGAGACTGGGGGTTGGAATGGGGCACTGGAACTGGAGATGGGAACGTGGGGAATGGAGGGAACGGGACGCAGGACGGGGAGATGCAATGATAGTCTAGACAGATAGGTGGGTTGATTTAATAAAAATTTGGGTCGATTTAACATTTCCCAATAAATAATTAACTATATATATATATTTTTTTATTTATGTATTTCATAGTTATGAAAAATTCAAAATGAAACATAAAAAAATATTTTGTGTTTAAATGTAAATGAAATATAAATAAATGTAAATGACATTTAATTTTCTTAATCAGGAAATACAATATATCTGTTGCAAAATGTCAAAGTCACGTATGAAATTATTTTCAAAGGCACATTATGTAGAATAGATTAAAAAATTAACATTAACATAAATAAATTACAGGGAAATCATCAAGAAAGATTTTTTTTCAACAAATGGCAATATTTTATACAACGAGATCAACAACAACTCAAAACTACAAGTTGGCTGGAGATAATTGGAGATAGTGTCCGTGCTTCAATCGATGCTCGGTTTAAGAATGTGCAATGCCACGTTCATAGGCCATCTAAAACGAACGAACGAAAAATATGACGTCCGTTTCGATGAACGAACGAACGAAGATGTCCGTTGCGAGGAACAAAGCTCGTTCTAGAACGTTTGCTTGCAAACCGTCGAATGCTACTTAACCTTCTCCTCGCCAGAGCATCGCAATCTCTTCAGCCTCCATGTCCGCTGTTCGCCTTCTCTCAGTCTGGCGATGCCTCGTTGAATCTCAGAGCTCAAACCTTCTGTCGGTCTCCTCGTGTATTAGTGGTTACGTTTTCTCCCCGAAGTGCAGTTTACGGAAACCCTCTCGTATCGACGGAGTTAGTGTTGGTTTTTGTTCGGATTCTAGGGTTAGTGTGTCAGTGGTTGCCGATGATGGTTACCTCTACGGGCGCAGTTGCGGGGTGGTGCTGAGACCTTGTTTGACAAGGAGAACCTCCTCAGTCTGCCACCTGCATTTCCATGACGCTAAACTGTAAACTGAGGCTTAGTGTCGGTTCAAGATGTGGGTCGTTATTTGTGCGGGATCCAGTGCTGAGCATTGGAATAAGGGGTGTGATGATGAGAAATGCCAAAACAGTTATCCCTGACCGAATAACCATGTGGATGCAAGCGAAAGTTATCTGATCCTTATTTACTGGTCATTCGAGTGAATTAGCTACTGGTTTCGGCAACTGTGCATGTAAGAATAACTGTTCATTTGTTAGATTGTGGTGAGGCACGGGTCTTGGGAATGCTTGGGCTGCGAGGCGTTACCATTTTGTCTTTCTAATGAAGTGGGTGTCGGCCAAAGCATAGAGTATATGAGTGCTTTCTGTGATGAAAGCATGCCAGTTTTAAACCAATGCAAGCTTTTTCAATGAGCGTGTGTTGACCTGTCTACTGGGACAGTATACCTTCTGATTTAGTTCCAGGATATCACTCTTGTTGAAGAGGGAACTTGTTTGTGGCACAGCTGACGTGGAATGCTTGGGTTGCGAGGCGTTACCATTATGTCATTTTAGTGAACTGGATATCGGTCGAAGTGAAGAGAATACGAGTTCGTTCTTTAATTGAAGGATGCTAGTTTGAAACCAATGTACGCTCCTCGCTTGATCGTGTGTACACAATACAAAATTATGGGAGGAGCATTGAGTTAACCAAGATCATATTGTTTCAACGAATTCGCGTTTTGAATATACAATTCGTGTTATATATTAATGTAATATTGGAGCTTGGAGCGCTTGGGCTGCGAGGCGTTGCCACTTTGTATCACTAATGAAGTGGGTGTCGGCCGAAGCGAAGAGGACATGAATCCTTTCTTCGTCGAAAGGATGCCAGTTTTATACCAATGCAAGCTTCTTCCATGAGGATGTGTTGACTTGTCAACTGGGACAGTCTACTCCATTAAGTCAGGTACAGCATGTTTATCGTGTGGGGAGGTTCACATCCTGTGGCGGAGCTAATGTGAAGATAGTGTTATCAAAACTATATATTCACTGAGACCGCGCCAATGTGCGTCCGGGCAGTCTGAACCATCCAGGTCGTTATTTTTATTTCCTCATGACTCATTGCTCCCAGACACTAATAACCGTTAGCCACAGCAGCTTTTCTCAACCTCAGACAATAGTTTCTTATTAATACTGCAATATCTTGGACCTACAGCGGGTAGTAGCAATCCTTGCATCCTCTTGTTTCAAACCATAAATTCTCGTGAAATATTTTGGCGTAGTACTGCCGTTCGGAATGCTTAGGCCGTGAGGCGTTACCACTTCAGCTGTCTAATGTAGCGGGTGTCGGCCGAAGCAAAGAGCATAAACTCTTTCTGCGATGAAAGGGTGTCAGTCTTAAACCAATGCAAGCAAGTTGAATGAGCTTGTGTAGACCTGTGTACTAGTTCATTATAGCCTCTACAGTCTATTTAGACGTCGTTAACCGATTCGAAGAGGTCAGCACCTGGATACGCACCTTAGCAAAAGAAATTCAGATAAAAAATAGCCACTATGTATGTACATAGTGTCTGACATCCTGAAAGAGACCTTGTTATGAATGTTATAGAGGTTTGCTGTAAAGAGTTCTATTCATTTATTATAATTGGCACACATCTGTATTATCGTACAGATTTTGTAATATATTTCAAATTCATCAGCAATGAAGAGTAATCCGTGGTCCAAATCTAAATAATGTTTATTCACCTTTTATTAATAAACCAGAATGCCTTTTTGTGAAAGATATACGGTATATCTTTGATATTATGATGACAAAAATGGTGAATTCTCGGAAGATTAATTGATTATTTTACTGAAAATTTATTTGTACTATTAAAATAGTTTTTACAATATTGTATAGTTGAAAAAAATTTTATCCAAAAAAATATCTCCACTCATAATTAATCAATTCAATTGTATAAACCTTTGTTTGAAAAGCAATGTTTGAAGACCATTGTTTATAAATTTCTTGTTTAAATTCTTTCAATTTTTGTAATTAATAAGAACATTTACAAAATATTTAACAAAGATGTATACGAAACTCATGATTAAGAATAATTAGTTCAAAGTTAATTATTCTTATAACATATTTTAGAAAAACTTCTATAAATGTGGTGTTTTTGTGTTTGTAGATGATTACTAGGTTAGAAACTTGTTCAGTAAGTTAATTACGTATTACATGTGTTGATAGCTTGTGGAACAAGTTAATTATGTGGTGTACATGTAAAAAACTTGCTTTGCAAGGTAAGATATATGTCTAACTAAGTCAACATGTATTGAAGGTTTTATAAAACATTTCCACATGGCTCCTAGTTAGATAATATATATGGAAGCAAGAGTGATGCTTTCTTCATTCTTGCAACTATTACAAATCTTCTTGAGCTTGTAAAAATGTTTAGGATATAATTTCATGCATCACTAATACCAATCATAGAAGCACTATCCTTACACCTACGAAATAAGTCTAAAATCTATGTCAAGAAGTTGTATAGTTGAAAAAAACAAGTAGATTAGTCTTATATCCAAATTTAAGAAATCTTATTTTTATAAGTACAAAAGAGGCAATGTTTAGTATGCTCAAGAAGTTTGATGGAATAGGATTTTTGCAACAAATTATGTTCAATTTATGATTCCATCTTTTCAAATACTTCAATGGATTTACTCGATTTGGATTCATACACACATCTTTTTTTGGAAGTGTTTTTTTTTTTATTTGCATCTTTGATGAAAAATAATTGACATCTCTTTTATGATTTGAATTCATTCTTAGAAGTGTTTACAGCCATATTTCAAGAAAGTGATAAAAAAAGTGTAGCAAAGACCAAGCTCTTAGCTTTACGGCAAAGATCGTCATTAGCCACTATATATACTACTGAATGCCAAAACTTCACATAAAATGTGGATTGAAATGACAAAATACTTATTAATCAATTTTGATATAGGTTGAGCAATAATGTCAAATATTTGTTATTATTTAAGCTCTTGCATATGACAATTGACTATTTCAAAAGTATCAATATTAAAGATTTGATTGGAGAGGAACAAATCAAATAATGACAACAGCTCTTAA
Source organism: Physcomitrium patens (assembly GCF_059467195.1). NCBI lineage: Eukaryota > Viridiplantae > Streptophyta > Bryopsida > Funariales > Funariaceae > Physcomitrium > Physcomitrium patens. The sequence continues at coordinate 7,381,111 of NC_143432.1, forward strand.
GCTTTTAAAAACTTGTTCATTAAAACCAAAATCAATGCAAATTGATATAATATGTTTTAAACCTCTCATTGAGTAATAAAAGACTTGATATCATTAAAAAGGTTTGTGCTTATATTGTAGAAAAGCTAAATACACTATTTAACATTATTTAAAGAAATAACCCACATATAAAATGATGAGCACAGTTGCCAAAGAAGACAATGTGTTGAAAAACGAGTTTCTATAATTATAGTAGGAACAATACAACTGAAATCATATACTAAACCTAGTAAAGATCCTATTCTCTCTTCAAAACTTTCACCTTGTTTTATAATAGATATGTCTTTAGGACCTAAAAGTCATAAGATCTTTGTCTTATTAGATTTAGTAGCATTATCGTCATACGTGAAGTCTTGCTTGAGAATGCTCCAGGTACCTGGCTATGGAAGGTAGAATGGAAATTGCTACAACAAAATCCTAATTCTAATAGAACTTTAATAATACTAAACAAGCTTTAATCAAATTCAGAGAAACCTGAAAAGAATTACAAAGAAAAAATAAGAAATCTTAAAGAAATATTAGAATGATTATAAACATATCTCAAATATATCTCAATTCAATCTTAATTTAATCTTAGTTGAAATCCTATTGGACTTCATTCAAACTTTAGGCCAAAAACTAACTAAATCTTAAATCCTAAATAAACTCAAATAAAATCCTAAATCCTAAATCCTAAATCAAATCCTGACCAAATCCTAATCAAATTTTAAATCCTAAACTAAACCTTAAATCAAATCCTAACCAATCCTAAACCAAATCCTAAATCCTAAACCAAATCCTAATCCTAAATCAAACCCTAACCAAACTCTAAATCCTAAATCAAATCCTAACCAAATCCTAAATCCTAAACCAAACCCTGATCCTAATCAAACCCTAACCAAATCCTAAACCAAATCCTAAACCCTAAATCAAACCTTAGTAATTCCTACAACATATTTAAACCTCATTTACTAATGAATGAACTATTGATCTTAACTAAAAATTTGCATACTTTTTAATAATTAAGTTGAAAATAAGTAAAAATAAATTTGAAAAGGATCAAAACTACCAAATAGACGATAGCCTCAAAAATGTGCTTGGATATTGACTCGCCTCCTTCTTCGACCTTTATGCCAATCTCCCAAAGCCAATATCTCTCTTTTTCACCATTCGATTGATTTTAAAATTCTTATATACATAGAAAAACAAGTCTAATATCTTCACACACAAATTTCACTCCAATCCAACTAGTAGATTAAGAAATCTTAAAAACCCTTACTAGACCTAAAATTCTACTTTTTGAGACCTTGACCCACTTAAATCTCAATAACCCTCAATTCAACTATTAAATCAAGCTAAGATTCACAATGCAAATTAAGCACAAATATAACCATTAATCTACAAAATTTCATCCATAGATCTATTACAAAACTCTTGAAATTGCCCAAAACATCAATTCTATTTTATTTCACAAAATCCAAGTCATCTAAAAACAAACTTGACTTTGTAAAGCTCTTATAAAGTCATTACAAATCCAAATCATCCAAAACCAATGCTTATAGAAACCTTATCTAGTTTTCTATCAAACTCCACTCTCCAATTTGCAAAAGAACCTCCAAGTTACCGTAGGTGCTTGATTTTGTGCCTTAGGATTTGATTTCGACCCAGCTTGCTAATTGGTCCTCCTCGGGTATCAATATCTAGTTTTTTTAGGTAATTTTTGCTAGAATTTATTTTTGAACTTCCTCCTAAAGATATCTATATCATTTATTTTTTCAATCTATCTTATTTTTCTTTATTTATGGTCCTATAAATTAAATAGAAGTCACTTTTGTAAAAAGATAGTACTACTACTAAAAGTTTTATTACCTTCCTATCTTTTATCTATATTTTTTTATTTTATCTTTTAACTTGGCTCTTTTATAATAAGATCCATATTATCATCTTTTACCATATAGTTGTCTTACAATATGATAGCATTAGCTTGTTTTATAGATAAAGACTTTAAAAAAAAACAAAAGATGCTATTAGTCTAGAAAATTAAATCTATATATGTAGAGGTCATAGATGGTCATTTAATGACTTTTGGAGATATTATCTATGAGATTGTTCTTTTAGATGTAGCAATTAAAAATCATAATAATATAATATTTTATTAGTCAAATAAAAATACATAAGTTTAATACATTCAAATCTTTACTAGTAGATGTGAGAACTTTCATACATGCAATAAAATAAAGATCATCTTTTGCAAAAGATATCATGCCTATTTTTGATAATAGAAAGATTTCAAGTAATATTCCTAGTAAGTATCAAGATTTTCAAGACGTTTATGAAAAAAAAGAAATAAAATAGATATTCTTTCAAAGCAACAATCTTATGATTGTTGAATTGATCTTTTAAAAAGAGCTCAATAACCATTCAAACCAATCTATAATTTATTGCAAAATAAGTTGGTTGCACTAAAGGAGTATATTAATAAGAACTTGCCTAAGAACTTCATATGACATTCAAAATTTCCAAAACGAGCTCCCATCTTATTTGTGAAGAAAAATGATGGATCTCTATGGATGTCTATAGACTATTAGAGTCTAAACAAGATCACCATTAAGAATAGGTATTCTTTATTTATAATTTCAAGACTTCTTGATCAATTCAATCAAGTAAAGATGTATACAAAAATAAAGCTTCAAGAAGCATATAACTTAGTTCGCATCAAAGTAGGAGATGTATAAAAGATTATTTTTTAAACTAGGTATAGACATTTTGAATATAATGTTATGCCTTTTGGACTCACAAATACACTAACCACTTTCTAATATCTTGTAATTTTTTTTTTTTTATGAATTTCTTGATGATTTTATATTTTATTATTTAAAAGACATTCTAATCTATTCTAATAATACTAAAGCATATGAAATTTATGTTTGTTATATGTTAAAAAAAACTTAGAGATGTAGGATTATATATTAAGATAAAAAAGTATGTATTCTATACTACTCAAGTTGACTTTTTAGGGTACACCATTTTTAACAAAGAACTAATGATGGATCCAAAGAAGGTCCAAACTATTATAAATTAAAAGATTCTAAAAACAATAAAAAATGTACAATGATTTTTGAACTTTGCCAATTCATATCAGATCTTTATAAAGAATTTTTTTCAAGTTGTAGCTCCACTTATACGTTTGACTTATAAAGTCAAACTTAAGTGGAATAAAGAAGCCAAAGCATTGTCTAATGCTTTAAAAAAAAATTAATTCTACACCAATTTTATATTACATCAATTTTTTAAGATATTTTTCATAGAAATAGATATATCAAACTTTGCTTTGTATGCAATATTATTACAAATAGAAAAAAATAACAAATTCCATATAATAGCTTTTTATTCCATGAAATTTTTAGTATCAAAGATTAATTATAAAATCCACAATAAAAAAAATACTTATAATTATAGATTTGTTTAAGGAATGACATCATTATCTAGAAGGTGCTTTCAATTCAATCATGATTTATATAAATTATAAGAATTTTAAGTTCTTTATATCAGTGCTATCGTGATGTAATACGACCATATAATGAAACTATAATAAAAATTGAATTTCTAATTGATATCTAATTATCTTGCTTCAATAATAATTCAAGGTATTCAAACATGGCTTTTATAAAAGTCTCTTAGGTTATTTTCTTATCTTAATAGGTTAAAGATTGATTAGTATTTTTACCTTCTAGGCTCTAAAGATCCTTTTATTATCTTAAAAAGACCATAAATTGAAAAAATCAACTTAGAAGAAATAAATAATTAGTATGGTTGATACTAAGATTAAGTTGAGGATTGAATTGGACTAAAAAATCCTTAGGATAGGTTAAATTGATACTTGGAGGTCGACCGTTTGTGAGACAAGGTCAAAATTAGACCTCTAGCCACTAAAATGGCTGCCTAGGAAAAAATAGGTTTTTATTTAAAGATCAAAGAATAAGATTTGAGAGCTAAGTTGGAGCTTATTTTAGAAACAAAAATTTTCTTTTGATAGGATTTTTTTGGACTTTGCAATTGTTGTTGAAAGTCAAGGTTTGTATTGGCAACTTGAGATTTATGCAATGAAATTAGGGCTAGCACTGTCTACTAGTTCGTAAAATTGGTGTCACATCTATAGTTCAAATTTTAATAGTATTTGGTTAATTAGGTATTCTAATTGTATGTAAAATTTTGTGATAATCCAAATGTATAATTAGGTGATATTTGGATTTTGATACAAGAACATATCAAAAGTTGGTAGTTTAGGATTAAGTAGGGTTTCTATGATATTTAGAGATCTACTTATTGAATTAAGGTGAAATTTGGCATAGTATTAGTAAACTTGAAGATCAAGCTATACACCAATTTTGAGTTGAAGTTAACGGTTGGAAAAGGAGAAATCACTATTGAAACTTCTACATCACTTTTCAAGTTGGCAGTTGAGTGATATTAATAAAGTTTTTAGAGGTTTTCTTACAATTTGAAGTTGAATTGGGCTAAAATTTCTTGAGCATATAAAAGACTTATATTTAAAATTGCATAAAATTTTTTACATCAAGTGGATGGTTAGATTAAAAGTTACAACTTATCAAAGCTCACTGATTAGGGTTAGGACTTACAAGAAAAATCTAAATTGCTTAAATATGAGAGTAATAAGGTAATTGGGATTTATGTATGATTGAGATTACTCAAAAGAGTTTTTTTTAGCACTTTTGAATTAAAATTTGGATTATATTCTTCTCATATGGATGAAATCTATTAGGGTTTCTTAGATACTTATGAAACACAGTATAATCTTTCACAATTAGATGTCCAATGCATTCCCAAATAAGACAACATATAATATAACAACATAAGTATTGAATTATTACGAAGCTTATTAGAACATGCTATTATTAAGATTTGATTTTTAGATCACATATAGATATAGAAAACAACAAGGTTTATAACACGTACTTTTTAAACATTCTTATCTTGTACCAAAAGAAAGTGATACAGCTTTTGATGAATAAAGATTTGTCATCTTGAAGCTTGAGAAATTTTATCTTTGAGCAATAAAATCAATATTGATTGTTGATTCAACTTTTATTAAGCAAATTCAATCAAGTATGTCCTTTCATCGTCTATCATGACTTTCCAAAATCATGACATTTTAGATACAACAAGATTGTGGAGCTTATATCTAAAGATTTTTGATTGCTGCAAATGTGGAAGGCTGTGAAAAACTTTGTATAGTTATGTGACATTTATTTAAGATCAATTTTTTTTTATTATCAATACTATGGACTTTTTCAATCATTGTCTATATCAAAATAAATATAGTCTTTTGTTTTTATAGATTTTATCACAAATCTTCTAAATTCAAGTTCATATGATTCTATATTTGTGATTGTAGATCACTTCATCAAAATGATACATTTTATATCATGTACAAAATTTATTTCTAATAAAGAAATAATTAAGCTTTTATTTTACAACATCTATTGTTCTTATAGATTACAAAAGGATATTATATCAAAAAGTAGGACATAATTTGTATCAGGATTTCAAAAAATTATTTTTAAGATATTAAAGGTGAATATAAAACTATCTTTGATCTTCCATTCTTAATTTGATGGGAAAATAAAATAGGTGAATTAATTTCTAGAGCAATCTTTGAAGTATACCATGAATTATCATCAAGATGATTGAATAACTCTTTTGCCATTCACAAAATTTGTATTGTTGTAATACGTGAAGTCTTGCTCGAGAATGTACCGAATACCTAATTGTAGAAGATAGAATAGAAATTACAACAAAAAAATCTTAATTCTTATAAAATACTAAATAAATTCTAATTAAACCTTGATAATACCAAGTAAGCTTTAATCAAATTTAAAAGAAACCTTAAAAAAATTACAAAAGAAATAATAAGAAATTTTAAAGGAATTCAAAAAAAATATACAATAAATCTTAAAAGAATTTCTAAGAAACCCTAAAGAAATATTAGAATAAATAAATTTATATCTTAAATAATCTTAAAAATTAGACTTTGAGGGGCAATTAGGATTTTTAAGATCTTTAACAATCTACTAATTGGATTGGAGAGAAATTTATATATAAAAGTAATAGACTTTATTTACCATACATATGTGAAATTTGAAAATAAATAAATAGTTTAAAAAAAAAAACTAGTATTGGAAGTTCAACATAAAAATATATCTTAAATAATTTCACAAATTCTAGATTCATCCAAAACAACTATGTCTTTGCAAAGCTCTTATAAAGTCATTATACACTCAAATCATTCAAAATCAATATCCAAAGAAATCATATGAAGTCTCATCCTCAAACCTTATTCTTTGATCTACAAAAGAATCTTGGAGTTGCCATAGGTACTCGGTTTTGTATCTTAGGATTTGATTTTGACTTAGGTTGATAATTCGTCTTCTTTAGATATCAAATTTTACTCTTTGGAGTTAATTTTTGCTAAAATGAACTCCTAATTTTTTCTTACGTATGCTCATATTCTTTATTTTTTTTAATCTACATTGTTTTGTTTTATTTATGGCATTACAAAATAAGTAGAAGTCTACTTTGTAAAAAAATAGCATTTATACCTTTAGTTTTACTTTCTTCTGGACTATTGTTTGTTTTTTAATATAATTTATTATAATATTTGAAGTAAGATCTTTTATAATATAATAATTTTTTCATCTATTTCATCTATTAGTCATATTATATCACAACATCTACTCCCCTTGGACCTGTGCATCTTCTGATATTTGCCAATGATTCTTCAATATGTTGATATAGAGTATTTTTTTTGTCTTGGTCTGATTCTTGATATTTAATTTGTTCTTCATCAAAACTAATGGTTTTACCTCTTTGTTTAAATAATTTAATTCTTTTCTCTGCTATAGGTATCTTTAATTTTATACCATCAAGTTCTTATTAGAAGTATGTTCTTTTGTTTTATACTTGTTTGACAACATAAGATCCAAATTATCTCCTTGCAAATTTCTTTGCCGTTTTATGTTGGTTGTCCAAACTAATATCCAATGACTATTTTGAATTAATTTTGGATGCAATCAATGCTTTTTATCATTTTTTTTTCTTGCCTTTTTAAACTTCCTTATAGCTACCTCAATGTCCTTGGTTCTTCTTTCAAGTTGTCAAATTTGTAATCCTATTAATTCTTCTCTTATTAAACTATCTTCTCAAAATAATACATTCCATATTGGTACAACCTCTTCTAGTGGCATCATTAATTTTTGTCCATACATCAATTTTATTGGAATGTATCTTGTAACCATATTATGAGTTGTGCGATCTACCCATAATGCAAATAGTAATAACTTAAGCCAATCACCTATCTTATTTTTGCATGATGTGACTAATGCTTTAACAATTAGAGAGTATCTACATTCATTTTTATCATTTTTTTTAGATTATATGCAGTTGTTAATGCAAGTTTAATGTTCATCCTCTCAAAGAACTCTTGTGCTTCATTTACATCTAATTTTGCTCTATTTGTAGTGATTTTTCCAATATAATCATATTGAAAAATAATTTTCTCCAATATAAACCAATATATCTCTTTTGTAGTCTTTGTTCAAAGTGCTTTTTTTTCTACTTGATTTATCAAATCCTCTCGAGCAAGTATCAAATATTTCTTTTTTCTAAATTCCATTAGCATTACAACTAAATCGACCATCTATTTGTAGTGAATTGCTAATGGGTATGTTGGATGCAATCCATCTCGATGACAAATGCTTGAATATATTTGACAAGTCTCACATGATCTTGTAAAATTTGCTACATCTTTATACATGTCTTTCCATCAATGTTTTTCTTTTACCTTTACAAATGTTGTCAAAATATCTCAATGTCCGGCTGACCAACTTTCATGAAATTCTTTAATAATATTTTGTTGAGTGCCATAGTCACATATAACTTGTTGTGGCATTCCATTCCTTTGCTTTAGATGCTGCCATAAAAATTTATCTTGAAAAAAATATCTATAGGCCTTCTTTCAAATTCTTTTAAGTTTATAATCCATCCAATCTTCTTATTACTTTAGTATACTTAAGTATTTTCTTATATACAACCATTCACCATCATATAAATCTTCTGAGAATAATTCAAGTAGTGTAGTGAAATACAACTCATCATTTTTTGCATACAAAGTCAAATAAAAGTTAGTGCCAATATGTTTTTCATCATCAACCATATCATCTTCATTATCATATTATGCTCGTGACAACATATGGAAAATCATATATTTTTTTTCTAAAAATATGATTGAATTTTAGATTTATAAACTTTATATATGCAATCCATCTTAACATTACTTTATTTGGTATAAAATAACTACGAATCATGCATAATAAGGATAAAAAATCTATTTCTATAACTATTGATGCAACAATCAAGTACTCATTTTTATTTTTTATAGCTATTATTATATTCCATAATTCTCTTTTAATTTGTATATATGTCTTCTAGTTAGCATTCAAAACCTTTGTTCCAAATCTTACTACATATCTATTTCCTTCTTTATTATCTTGTACAACTATTCAACCTATTCCAATTGGACTCGTATCAAATATTATTATCATTAATCTTCCATTCATATTATTATCATTAGAGGTAAAGAAAGAAGTTCTTTTAATTTTTCTATATCTTTTTTTTGTTCTCTTTTTCAATGAAAATTTTGATTCTTTCATAACAATTCATACAATAGATCTATTACATATGCAAAATGATGTATTCATATATGATAAACAATACATGTTCCTAAAAACCTTCAAACTTCTATTTTATTTGCACATTCTTTCATCTTTTTAATAATTTCAACCTTTTCCATACTTGACTTACATCTATATGATCTACATGTGTCCTACTACCGTGTCCTTTTTCTACCTCAAATATTGATTTTGTCTCTATTAAGGTTTAATGAACTTCTTCTAATCTTGTCAAAATCTTCTCACAATCATCAATATGATTTGCTACAAACTTCTTACATCCCTTTGAATCCAATTTTTTATCTTTTCTTTCTTTTTTACATTCTTTAATTGACACATCATTTAAAAAAGATATTATTATATTTAGAATAAATTCTCTTAATACCTTATGCATTCTATTCATCATGTGTGCCATTGAATTTGTAGCCCTTTGTGGTAAGGTATACATTATGACCAATTTTAATGGCATCTTCATAGTTTTCAAATCTCTGCTTTGCATTGCTAATTGAAATTGATCATATCTTGAATAAAAAATATACATAGAATAAATTACTTTTCTTATAAGTACCTCTATAAATTTATCTATTATTGGACTAGAATCCATATTCTTAATAGTCATCATATTTATCCATTGCATTTCTTGAATAAATTTCAATTTTCTACTTTTTTAAGGTACTATGAACCATTAATTAGAATATGGTCCAATAGATGGTTCTAAAATTTCCATTGTAATCTTTTTATTAAGTAATTCAATAAGTTTAGGCAATAGGCCTTTGAAACCAAAATTGGCCTTAAATTCCATAGTTCATATGGAATTGTGAAAATAAACATAGTTGCCACTAGACTTGGATCTACACATCCTATTTCATTTGATTCAAGTACAAATGCCTTGCTATTGTTGTAGTAGAGAGAATTTGCCTTAAAAAAGTGCTGAACTTGTAGTTGTTACAAATTACTCAACCAAGCCTCAAGATTAAAAAAATAAAAATAAAACACCAAGTCTATATATAAAATTATCCCTATAGAGACAATAACATAAATTCATAAGCCTTAAGTACCAAAGTTCACCAAAAATGTAATAAAATATTATAAAACCTTATATATTCTTAAGATAATTTTTTTCCAAACTTCAAGAGCTCATATCTCATAATCGGACAATCCAAATAAATCAAAACTCTATATGAAGTACTGATGTACTTAAAAAAACTATAATAATAAATATCAACTATAAATTCATTACGGGTCTTGAAATATTGCCAAAACTCTAATAGTAGCTTCAAACCATTGCATACATACACCCATGTCAAAATTTCTTCATATCTCACAAAATAAATACTCAAATATCATAAAATTTTAATATATAACTTTTTAACTTAACACACTTTTAGAAAACACACTTTTGGAAAGTCCTTTCAATACTTTTTTTATAATCCAATGGTAGTGGCAATGCCACCATTTTAATCTTTTTGCTAATAATCTTGTATTTAGTTTCTACTTTGATATTATATCTATCAACATATTCTTTTACCTTCTTATAAAATTCCTTAGATTGCACATTCACTATCTTACCATCACCTTCAAAATCCAAATCCAATAATATTTACAATTTATCCATGGTATCACCAAAGCCACTTTCTTCAAACATCCTCAATATGCATTTAGCTTCATCAAGCACTCTACATTTTTTCAGCTCATATTCTATATTTTTGATGTTTTTCTTCTCTATTCTTTTAAAATTATTTATATTTTTAAATAAAATATATCCATCTCGTGATAATACAACAATGGCTTCATTTCTTTTAAAAATAGAGAAGCTATCATCTCTTTTACTTTACTTTATAATGGCATGTAGTAAAAATCCCTTCCATGCTTATCTCTAAATTCTCTAATAACCTTTGGCAAAGGTTGTTCTCTCAAACTCCCACAATTTTTTTCATGATTAATACATATCATCAAAAATTACATCATCCTTGTTCCATCTCGACTCCTAATTCAAGCATATGCTGGTCCATTATTCATAACCTTTGTTTCTATGTGAGTAGCTCTAATATAAGGTTTTTATAGAATAATAGGATAACTAGACATATCTTGGACAAAGAAATTTTGCTCATTATTAACATCTTCTATTATAACCTTCACATTTGAATATACCTTATATAATTTTCTTTGTGAATTGTTTGCCACTTGAATCATCCACCTATATTCAGTGCCAATAAGCTACTTTCCTATTTCATAGAATTCTTTTGATATTAAATTGATCTCCAAACCATGATCAATTAATGCTACAATAGGTTCTTCTAAATTCTCCAACTTTACCAATATCTTTGTTGTTGCTCATGCCTAATAACTATAAGAATAATGATTCAAAGTTTGGATTTCTTCTATTTCTTATGTAGTCTTCATACATGAAACATCTCCATATACATAATCATTGTATTCTTCATCTATCATCACTCTTCTTCCATGTGCATTTGAAGCCATATTTTTATTCAAAAATTGCCATTTTTTTTTATAATATCCATAATGACCTTATGGAATTCTTTCTTTGCTATTCCAAAAACTTCTCTGAATATAAATTCGATTTGGCTATTTAAAATATATTCTTCAAACATATTTTTAAAGTTTTTTATTGCTTCAATATCAAATTGCAATTTATAAGCAAGAGCCTTTTTTTGTTTGTTTGTTTGTTTGTTTTGTTTTGTTTTTTTTTTTTTTTATTTTGTTTTTTTTTTTTTTTCACAATTTCTCTTTCTTTTGCAAAAAAATTCTTAGTTTTTTTTTCATACATAGGATTATTTTGTTGTTGTGCTTTTTTTTTCCTCTTGTATTTCTTTTAGATGGTCTTTGAGTATTTTCATCTTTTTTTTATTTTTCTTCTATTACTACTTTATATTGACTCTTTGTAATATATGCATGTAGAAATAAACTATTAATTAGATCATTCTAATCTATGATTTTTAAAATAGACTTGTTTAAATTTTCAAATATGTCTCTAGCAACCTTCTCATTTATTACATATTTTAAGGTACTCAGTCACAATGAACTTATATAATTTGGTGCTTCAAGACTTATACTCGTACAATCTCCAGTAAGTCCAATTCTATATATCTTTATTTGTAACAGGGTATCAAAGATACAAACTAAAAGAAGTTACATAAATTTGTGGAATCTGTGTCAAAAGGAAAGTGATAAAATATAAGAAAGTATATATATATATATATTCAAAGAAGAAGTGGAATGGCTATTGTCAAAGACTAAAAAACATAAGACTCTTGAAACTAGACTGAAAGTACAAAAAAGAATTGACAAGAGTTAAGAACGCCTCATTCTTGCTTCTATATATATTACTTAATTAAGAATTATGTGGTGACATGCTATAGGACCTCTAATACGCATCCTACTTGAAGGACACATGTCTAATTTGCAAGATAAGTTTCCTAAGTATGTGCCATATGTCCAACTTGTACTATAAGTGATCAACATGTCGACAAGTGGCCTCCTTGTTGTCCAAGTTTTCAACCTATTAATCACCTATAGATATGTATAAAGGCAAAGTAGCATCTATGAAGCTTCTAAGAAGATTTCCATAAGATATTATCATATTTATCTACTTTGACTTACGTCTATCTATTCTTATTATTTACACAATTATCAGGATAAATATTTATATTAGTGACACAATGATCCTTATAAGGCATCAATATCCATTGGCTTTGGTTGTTGTATCTTAATATTAGATAGTAGCATAGGACTTGATGCTATAGGTCGTGCTCCACAATTTTTGAAATCTATAGCATCAACCCTCTTTTGCAATCCAAATCACCTCTTTAAATATTTGTAGATCCCTTAGTTCTAGCTCTCACTAGACTTCAAGTTTCAAACCTCGTAGAAATTGATCCATCATCTCCGCTTCCAAAATATTGCCAATTTGGAGACATAGGGACTTGAATCGGGAGACATATCTTTACACCGACCTAGTTTGTATAAGATTTGCCAACTGATTGCATGCTATCTGTTTTGCATTGTATCATGGACATATACATTTATCTCAATAATTACTTATATGATTAGGTAGAAGTAGGTAAATATAGATTAATTTTATAGTCTTTTAATGAAGCTTTTTAGAAACTTTATAGATGTAGTTTTGATTTTAGATGTATTTATAGGTTGAAAATTTGGCCAACAAGTTAACTACATGTTGGTAGCTTATGAAACAAGTTAAATTTATATAATAGCTTGTAGAATAAGCTAACCATGTGGTACATACATAGATAACTTGCCTTGTAAGGTAAGACATGTGGCTAGTAAAGTCAACATGTATTGGAGGTTCTATAGGATATTGCAATATAGCTCCTAGTTAAGAGTATATATGGAGGCAAGAGTGAAGCCTTCTTCACTCTTCTCAATGTCGTTCTAGTTCTTAGTCTTATTTTAAGGATTTTTAGTCTTCTTATTTTTGGCAGCAGCTATTTTAATTAATATTACAATAGCTTTATAGTGACTTTCTAGTTCTCTTCAGTGACACAAGACTGTATCAAGGATTCTCTTTCTTTGAGATTCATGTCTTTGACAGTTTGACAAGAGTGCTAACATAATTTTTTTTGTCTTGTTTTAAAAATGAGTGGATTATCCCTCTTCTATTGTTGTGTTTTAAAGGTTACAGAATATCTATCTTTTAAACAAAAAATCTTATTTTTTAACACTGATCTTTCGTTAAAGAGAGTAGATTACTCCTTTTTGTAGAAATTTTTAATAGAGGTTGTAGATTACCTTCTTCTATTTTAACTTTTTTGAATTTGTTTAAATTGCCTATAAATAAAAAGATTATAGATGCTACTCTTAGTGAAAGTTAGAATAGATTTACAACTATTACAGATCTTCATGACCTTGTCAATACTCTTAGAGTAAAAATATCAAGTATTTTTAACTTGAATCATAAAGGTATTGTCAAGGACAAGAACTTAATAAAGACAAATAAACAAGTGAGACTTCTCTCAAAGAAAGATGATAAAATAAAAATAACTCAATATGTATATTAAGAAAGAAACTGGAATGGCTATTGCTAAAAGACAAGAAAATTAGAGACCCTTGAAACTAGACTAGAAGTAAGAAAAGAGTTGACAAGAGTGAAGAGGGCTTTACTCTTGCCTCTATATATACTATCTAACTAAGGGCTATATGGCAATGTTCTATAGGACCCCCAATATGTGTTGACTTTGTCGGACACATGCCTTGACTTATAAGGCAAGTTTTTCTACATGTGGGCCATATAGTTAGCTTGGTCTTCAAGCTAACAACATGTGTGGCACATGGCCAACTTGTTGACTATGTTTCTAATCCAAAAAGTCAATTAAAGACACCTATAAAGTCAAAGCAGCATCTAAGGCTTCTAAAAAGCTTTCATAGCAAATATTATAGAATTAACTTATTTTTACCTACTTTTATTTACTACTATCTATTTATACATATAATTATTAGCTTACATGCATATGTCCGTGACATTATTCCCTCGTCCAAGGACGAGTTCCACAAGGAGTGATCATCATATGTTGAAAAAATCTATGATGTGACAAATTGTATTTCATACATACTCTGATCTTTGTTCTCTTCAAAGTTGATTGATAAGGCCTCTCAACCATCGATAGTGTCCCATACTAGGGCGGAAAGATCACCCAGTTATTTGATCATTGTTGAGGCCTTCATAACTTCCTTCAAATAAAATATTTGGAACACCATCACAAATTGTTCTTACCTCTAATGAAATCACCAAACATTGGGAGTCCCTTCCAAGGTCGTGATACCAAATGCGTTGTATCTTGCCATCTATTTCAAGAAAAATATGTCGTTCTTGAAGATCTTCATATCAATTACGTCGTCTTAAAGGTTGTGACAATTGTAATATCTCATCTGGAAGGTCAATAAACAAAGACTCTTGAGTCGAATTCGCTAGTTGTTGGTTCTCCATCTCTTCAATGTCACAACTACAAAGAAACTACATACAAAGATTAAAAGTAGAATGTTATCTTGCCTAGATCATGTTTCTTTTATAAGGAAGGTTTTCATCTTGATTTTGATAGATGTCATTGATGAAAAGCCTCTACCGCCTTTGTTGTATTTGTAAGATTCTTTATTGGCTTCTATGTGCTGTCACTAATATCACATCCATGCCAATGGACAAGATATTACAATTTATTTCAGTGCCGCCTTGAATCTAAGACTTCTTCCACTTTGAACTCTTTATTATTGTCCTATTTTATAGGAGAAGGTGGAGCTTATCTTTTTCTTGGTATATCTACTATGTTGTACGATTCAAGAAGAGTCACATGGAATACTAGATGGATTTTTATTGACTCCGATAAGTGTAAACGATATGCAATTGGATTGATTTGTGTAGAAATAGAAAATGATCTAAGCCTTTGATAGTCCAACTTGTCACAAGAACGAGTGGTCTTAATATTGCAACAAAATAAATATACCTTATCACCCATGTGGAATAGTGGTTGTTCCTTTAGATAGACATTTGCATTGATCTTTTGTTGTTCTTGAGCTTCTTTTAACTATGCCTTCATCGTTGTATGTAGCTCTGACAAATAAATTACCAAATCTTTTGCCATAGAATTATTCTCTTTTGAAAAATCAAAAATATCAAGTCGTGGATGATAACCATAATTGGCAAAGAAAGGTGTTTTTTTTTATAGAAGAATATATTGTGTTATTGTAAGCAAACTCTACCAATGGCAAAAGAGTTGTCCAATCATCTTATTGATAGTTGATGGTACATCTTAAATACTGCTCCAAAACTTGATTAACACACTCTATTTGTCCATCAGTTTGAGGATAGAATGCCGAAGATAGTTTTATATCTTTTTTTAGAATCTTAAAAAGAGTTTGCCAAAATCTTGTTATAAACTGAGCTTCCTTATCTGATATAATATCCTTGGGTAATCCATGATAGTGATAGATATTTTTAAGAAAGAGCTTAGCTGTTTTTTCACCTATGATATATTTTGTAAATGGTACAAAATGGGCCATCTTGGTAAAATAATCTATTATCACGAATATAGTCATAAGAACCTGAGATTGAAAGATCTATGATGAAATCCATAGAAATAGAAGACCATTGTTGTTTTGGAATAAGTAATGGCTAAAAGAGTCCATAAAATTGATGACAAGGAGTTTTTTATCTTGAGCAAACATCATAAGATTGTTCAAAATCTATGACTGCTTTTCACATTTGATGCTATCAAAAGTCCTTGGATATTAATTCCAAAGTTTTATTGTATCCAAAATATCCTACTAATAGAAAGTCATGACGAGCTTGAAGAACATGTAATCGAACTTCACTTTTTTGGAACATATAGGTATCCCTCAAAATATAGTAGATTGTTCTTGAATTCAAATTTGAAAGTATTATAAGATTTTGAAGGATTTTTCTGAATATCACGAATATGAGGATCAGAAGACATACTTAACTGAACTTGTTTAATGAAAATTGAATCAATAGTTAGTGTTGATTTAATTGCTTGAAGATGAAGATGCTCTCGCTTGAAGAGAATTTTCAGTTGTTAATCAAAAGCAGCATCTCCTTCCTTTGCTATAAGGTAAGATCGTTTGGAGAGTATATCTGACAAACCTTGTTATTTTTTTAGTCAATAAGTGATCTTGAATTCGAATCTTGACAAAGACATACTCCAACGGGCTTGGTAACGATTCAAAAGACGTGTTGACATAAAATATTCAAGATTCTTGTGATCTATATACATAGTGATTGGACTAAAAGTACCTTCTAGATAATGGTGCCATTCTTGAAACGAATCTACAATTATAAAAAGTTATTTATTATAGATCTCATAGTTGATCTCGGTTGTTGAAATTTTTTTGGAATGAAAAGTTATTGGATGAAGTTTATCATTTGTTTCCATTTGTGATAATATGAAACTCAAAATAAAGTGTGATGCATCTATTTTCATAAAAAATGGCTTAGAAAAATTGACATGACATAAGATTGGTGGAGAAACAAAGGCTGTCTTCAAAGCTTCAAATGCTACTGTTGCTTCTTGATTCTATTGAAGTTTGACTTTACAAATCAAACATATAAATACAGCTACAACTTGAGAGAAGTCTTTGATGAAGATCCAATAGTAGTTGACAAATTCCAAAAAGTATTAGACATCTCTTATCATTTTTGGAATCTTTCAATCCATAATAGTTTGAACTTTCTTAGGATCCATCATACTTGGCTAGATTCTTTTCAATATATTTTTGAGTTCAGCCAATTCATTTTGTGATAAATTATAGATTGGTCCAAATGGCAGTTGTGCTCCTTCTTAAACATCAATTGAGTAGTCATAGGAACGATGTTTCAGAAGAGTATCTGCATTCTTCTTCTCAAGTACATCTTAAAAATCTTGATATTGGCTTGGAATGCCACTTGAAGTCTTTCCACCAGTAGAAACAAGTGTGGTATAAATGACACAAGGTGATCCTTCTTTTGCAACATGCAAGAAAGCTCTTGCACCTACAAATACAAGTTTAATTGTATTGGACTTATGTCTTTTTATTTGATTAACTACGTTCTTAGTTATACTTTTAGAAAAGTTAAGACTACGAGAACTCTAATCTATTTTAGGATTATATTTTTCTAGCCATGATAAATCTAAAATGATTGGATTAAAGAGAGATCTAATGATTACAAAGCTACTCTGTCCATTAGTTTGTACTTCTATAGAAAGGGTTTCATGAATAATATCTCTTGAAGACAATGGATGATCATCTATGACTTCTTGTAGAATATATAAATAAATTTTGTAGTAAGTTACTGGTTGGTTATTATTAACCTTGAGAATTAGACTTATGATTAGGTAGTTTAGTTAGTAATAGTAGGTTTTTAGTGGAACAAATGGTTAAAAACTCAAAGGTTCATAACCATAGGAATCTGTTGGCCAACGGTCCATCTTTTGGTAGAATAAAGAAGTTGAAAAAAGGAAGATCAAGGCTAAACTGTGAGAGTTGTAAGCCAGGGAAAGCTTGGTGCTACCTCTTTGTTTTCTTTGCTTTTATTATTTGCTTATGAAGAATTGTGATGGAGAGAAGTATTATTGAAACTGTGATTAGAATATTATAGAATATGACTTTGGATTGACCATTTTGGAGAAAATCTGTGACCTTGAGAATTGAGATTATCGAATTGTGTTGTGTTAAGTAAAGATATTGAATTCTGTGTGATGAATTAAAAAATTGAATATAATAAGTATACTAAAGATCAGTAATTGAATATATATAAATTGTAAAGAGAGTAAGTGGAAGATGAACCAATGAGAATATGGAAGTATTGTTGAATTGATAGTCGTAGAATAGATTATGTGTTGAATTAAGATGGAAGTAGTAAGCCTTGGTATTTTGTAGTTTGATAATTGATTTTAGATAGCTAGAGTACAGTCAATTGTGATACTAACAGACCTAATTTATATAAGCAATCTTTCTTCGTGTTTGAACCCACCTCTATTAGTTCAATTGCTTTGGTATATTGAACCTTGAACACAACGAGAACAACACTTCTACATGAATAGGTTTAGTTTTCTTCACTAAAAGTATGCTATGTCTTTTAGCAAATCCTTCATCTAAGAAAGATATTGAGGCTCTTAAATTTAGCAAGACAGAGGCTTTGTGATGTTTAGGTCCTAGAATAATATTTATCATAAAATATGGAGAGGGTTCTCAAGAGAGAATACGACCTTCACTAGGTGTTGTACAAGGTTCCAGCTGCATGGTTCTTATTATAGCTGGATAAATTTGTTTTTTGACATGCTATCTTCTTTGATTGCCATACTCCTCATTTTATGGTTGTGTCACTTCTTTGGGCATTGTTGAGTAGTGTGCTTAGGTTTTCTACAACATTAGCATAATCTTTTTTGACGATGACAAGTCTTTTCTTACTCACAAAAAGGTTTGAAACGTATCACATCAATTTTCATATCCTCTACTTCTGAATATATGTATTGAATAAATATTGCTGTTGCCATTGAATTATAGTAATGTTGAGGTCCACTTGTATGGTTCTCAGATTGAAATTCAAAAAGATGATTGTCTCACTTCACACCAAAGTCAATTGCTTGTCTCAATGTTTGAGGATCAAGTAAGTTGAGCATTAATTTTTTTTACCTCATATTGTAATCTGTAGAAAAATTGGCTAACAAGTGCAGCATCATCCCACTTGATATTTATTGCAAGTTGTCAAAACTAAAAGCATACAACATTATTGATCAATTACCTTGTCATAAAATATAGATCTTATTGGTTGCAATACAAATAGCATCATGTTCTCCATAGATAGATCGAAATTCTACCAAAAAAGCCTCCAGATTATCCAATATTGGATCTTATCGTTCAAAAATAGATAAAAACTATGATAATACTAAATCTGAAAGAAGCGTACTAATAAATCTAATTTGCGATCTTGAAGTTGAATAGCTTTGGAATTGAAGTTCAATTACAAGTTGTACTTGATTGATAAATCCTGTAAACTTTGATTTTGTACCATCAAACTTCTTGAATAGAATAATTCTAGGTTCTCTAATATTGGAAGGGCATTCCATCATAAGAGAAGGGACATAATTTGGTGCAGATATTGAAGCAGCTTCAATCATTCCTATATCTTCACTTCCTACTAATCTTGTTGCACTTTGTGGAGGTAAATTGAGTTGATGCATCACAAGCATTAACTCCCTCAATTGCTCTTGTATTTGTGCCATTGCACTCTTCATTTTAGTAAGTTTTACCATGATAACACTTAGAATAAAAAGCTTTCTAATATTGCTCAAGATAAATAGAAGAGAGGACTTAAGAACAAAGAAAATATTAAGGACAATATCAGTTTAAAAGAAGGTAATCTATAACTTCTAATATACTTATGTCTTATCAGAAAAAAGGAGTAATCCACTCTTAATCAAGATTAGACAAAGCTCTGATATTGGAAGTGTATTCTTGTCAATTTGTTAAAGAGAAGAACTTGATAAAGACAAATAAATAAGTGAGACTTCTTTCAATGAAAGATGACAAAATAAAAATAACTCAATATGTATATTAAAAAAGAAACAGGAATGGCTATTGCCAAAAGACAAGAAAATTAGAGACCCTTGAAACTAGACTAGAAGCAAGAAAGGAGTTGACAAGAGTGAAGAGGGCTTTACTCTTGTCTCTATATATACTATCTAACTAAGGACTATATGGCAATGTCGTATAGGACCTTCAATATGTGTTGACTTTGTAGGATACATGCCTTGACTTACAAGGCAAGTTTTTCTATATGTGGGCCACATAGTTAGCTTGGTCTTCAAGCTAACAACATATATGGCATATGGCCAACTTATTGACTACGTTTTTAATCCAAAAAGTCAATTAAAGATACCTATAAAGTCAAAGCAATATTTATGAAGCTTCTAGAAAGCTTTCATAGTAAATATTATAGAATTAATTTATTTTTACCTACTTTTATTTACTTCTATTTATTTATACATGTAATTACTAGCTTGCATACGTATGTCCATGATAAGTACTATGTCTACACTTATGGATGAAGTTGTGCAATTGAAGGAGGAAAGTAGATTGACCTCACAATCAAATCCATGGAATTTTGCTTCTATAAGTATGAGAGGAGCAAGGATTAATATGCCTAAGAAATTTGATGGAACAACATGAAGATTTTTAGGATTTTTGCAAAAAATCAAGCTTTATCTAAGGTTGAATCCTTTTCAATGTCCCGATGGATTTACTCAAGTTGGATTCATAGGCGCTCTTCTATGAAGAAGTGTTGTCTCTTGATTTGTACCTTTAATGAAAAAAGATTGGTAACTCCTTTATGATTTAAATTCATTCCTAGAAGTGTTTATGGCCACATTTGAAGAAAGTCATTAAAAACAAATAGTAAAGACCAAACTCTTATCTTTACAACAAAGATCTTAATCAGTCACTACATATATTACTGAATGCCAAAATCTGGCTTGTGATATAGACTAGAATGACAAAGCGCTTATTAATCAATTTTGATATGCATTGAAGGATAGTGTCAAAGATTTATTATTAACAATGCTGAAAGTAAAATCTTTGAAACAATTTATTGCTCAAGTCATTACATGCAATAATCGATTATTTGTAAGGCATCAAGAACAAAGACTTGGCTTGAGAGAAATAAGTCAAGTAATGGTGGCAACTTTTAAGTTTTTTGAAATCTAACCATCAAGGCTAGAACCAATAAAAATTGATACAATATATTTTAAACCTCTTATAAAGCAAGAAAAGACTTGATATTACTAAGTGGATTTGTATTTATATTATAGAGAAGCCAAACACACTACTTAATATTATCCAAAGAAGCAACATAATTACAAAATAAGGAGCACAATTATCAAAGAAGATAGTATGTCAAAAAATGAGTTTCTCCAGCTATAATAGAGATTGTTGTCATGTTGTGGTTTGGCTATTATATGAAAATAATGTAATTATGTATTTAATTTATAATTTAATAAGTAAAATTATAAGAGCCATATTAGAAGATTTTAATTGGTTGTAGAATATAATTTGATTATTACCTTGAAAAGAGATTGTTTAAAAAGATTACTATAGAATTTGTATAACTTTAATTTCTTTTGATAGTGGTTTTTAAGATCGGTTTTGATTGGTAGTAACTTCTAAATATTTAGAGTCACTGTCGTTAGACATTGGTGACCTTCAAAACTTATTTTGGTTCTCTTATTTGGTATTTAGAGCATAAATTATATAAATCTTATAAGAAAAAAGTTTGAAGAAGGGTTTTAGTAGCAAAGAGAGTTTAAGGCATCCATATCGATGAATGGAGATGGATGATGAAAATCTCCATTCCTATTGGTCAAAAATCATGACCAATATGCTTTGAGGAGGCTGCCTGAGGCCAAATTAGAGATTAGGATTAGTTTTTCGGGCCCATTTGAGCTTTAAAGGCTAGGTTCAAGAAATTTAGGTTTTTGGCTATGGTTTTGGTACAAATCTTGTATGATTTGGAGTTTATATGAAGGAGATATAGGCGATCAAAGTTAAGGTGTTGATTTGGGAGCATCTATCACTATTTTTGATATAACACACGCATATAGATGGCAATTGAGGATCGGCAAGCGCAACTGGAGAGAGCACTTTTGTAGCTATACTTTTTTTAAGTTGAAATGAAGGAGTTATTGGATTTTGAAGTCAATGCATACAATCTAAGGGTAGTAAGTAACTCAATTTAGTAGTGGTTGTGTCTTGAGCTATATCTTGAGTAATTTGATAAGATTTTGGCTCAAAATATCAAAGAATGTGTAAATTCATGTTAAAAAACTTTGTACATAAGTTTGATGATATTTGAGTATTGGATTCTTGAGATATTAAAAAAATAGTGTTTGGATACTTGTAAATTAGGGTTTAGAGCATCTACTAGGATTTCTTAGATGCCAAAAGATTGAAAGTGAATTTGCAGTTAGTTTTTTTTGTGGTAAAAATTTAAGATAAATTCTACCTAGTCTACAAGTTTGAGACAAATTGAATGGTTAGATCTAGAGCTATGAATTTCTAAAGTTAAAGAAGAAAAAATCCTTTACGGAAAAAATATGTTTTGAAGAGATTTTGCTATATTTTAAATTTTGTACAATATAAAGGAGTTTTGGAAGCTAAGACAAGATACATATAAAATTTTAAGCTAAAATCTCTATAGCTAGATATCCAATGTATTCCCAAATACTAAATCATGCGATATGACACTGTGCAACTGGAATCATATGCAACACCTATTAAAGATTTTATTCTCTTCCCAGATCCCTCACCTTATTTTATAATAGATGTATGTTTAGGACCTAAAAATCAAAAATTCTTTGCCTTATTAGATTCATGAGCCTCAATCTATTTTATAGACAAAGATTTTGTCAAAAATCAAATAATATCTTTAGTCAAGAAAACTAAATCCGTACATGTAGAAGTCATAGATGGTTGTTCGTTTTCTTCTAGAAATATTATCCATGAGACTATTCTTTTAGATGTAACAATTAAAGATCATAACATCATAGTAGTATTTAATGTAATAAGATTTCTCTCTAATTCAATTATTTTTATATTTTTGTGGCTAGAAAAATATAACCATCAAATAGATTGGTTTTTATAATCTTAATTTTTCTAGTAGTATAATTCAAGATCGAGTTAGTGACGTAGAAGCACAAAAGTCAAGTATATCTAAACCTCTACTAGTAGGTACAAGAGCTTTCATGCATGTTACAAAAGAAGGATCATCTTTTGCTATATATGCTATGCCTATTTTTAATGGTGAAAAAATGTCAAGTGGTATTTCTAGCCAATATCAAGAATTTCAAGATTTTTTTGAAAAGAAGAATGTAGATATTCTTCTAAAGCATCAACCTTATGATTGTATAATTGATTTGTAAGAAAGAGCTCAACCACCATTTAGACCAATCTATAGTTTATCACAAAATGAGTTGGCTACATTAAAGGAATACATTGATGAGAACTTGGCAAAGAATTTCATACGCCATTCTAAATTCCTACGCGGGACTCCTATCTTATTTGTGAAGAAGAAAGATGAATCTTTGTAAATGAGGGTAGATTATCGAGGATTCAATAAGATCACTATCAAGAATAGATATCCTTTGCTTTTGATTTCACGACTTCTTGACCAACTCAATGAAGCAAAGATCTATACCAAAATAGATCTACGAGGAGCATATAACTTAGTTAGTATCAAAGAAGGAGATGAATGAAATACTACTTTTCAAACTAAGTATAGATATTTTGAATATAATGTCATGCCTTTTGGACTCACGAATGCATTGGTTGCTTTTCAACATCATAAAAATGATATTTTTTGTGAGTTTTTAGATGATTTTTTTGTTTGCTATTTAGACAACATTCTAATCTACTCTAAGAATACAAAAAAAAGATGAAGTTCATGTTTGTCGTGTGTTACAAAAACTTAAAGATGCATGATTAGATGTCAAGTTGAAAAAGTATGTATTCTTTACTATTTAAGTTGACTTTTTAGAGTACATCATTTTCAATAAAGAGCTTATGATAGATCCCAAAAAGGTCCAAACTATCAAGGATTGGAAGATTCCAAAAACAATATGAGATGTACAATAATTTTTAAGCTTTGCTAATTACTACCAAATCTTCATCAAAAACTTATCTTAAGCTGAAGCTTTACATACACATTTGACTTATAAAGACAAACTGAAAAAAAAAATAAAGAAGAAAAAGCATCATTTGATGTTGTAAAGAAAGAATTTATTTTTGCACCAATCTTGCATTGTATCAATTTTTCTAAGATATTTTTTGTAGAAATAGATGGATCAAACTTTGCTATAAAAGCCGTGTTATCATAAATAGGAAAAAATGACAAATTCCATCCAATAGCTTTCTATTCTAAGAAATTTTCAGCAACCAAGATTAATTATGAGATCCATGACAAAGAACTCCTTGCAATTGTGGATTCATTTTAAGAATAGCATCATTATCTAGAAGGTACCTCAAGTCTAGTTACTATATATACAGATCATAAGAACCTCAAGTATTTCATATCAGCATGTATTTTGAATCGTTGTCAGGCTTGTTGGAGTATGTCTTTATATAGATTCAATTTTAAGATTACTTATCAATCCAAAAAACAAGAAGTTCTATTAAATGTACTTTCTAGATGTTCTTAGCTTGAAGTAAAAGAAGAAAATGCATCTTTTGATCAACAAAGAATGATCCTCTTAAAGTCCAAGCATTTTCATCTTTGACCAATAAAATCAACATTGACTATTGATTGAACATTTGTCAAGCAAATTCAATCAAATATGTTCTATGATCCTCTTGTTTATGATATTAAGAATACTTTAAAGTTTGAATTCAAGAACAATCTACTATATTTCAAAGATTGCCTATATATTCCAGAAGGCGAGGTATGATTACATGTCTTTGAAGCTTGTCATAGTTTTCTAACAACCAGATATTTTGGATACAACAAGATTTTTGAGCTAATATCAAGAGATTTTTGGTGGCTTTAAATGTAGAAGATAGTCAAAGACTTTGTACAATAATACGATACTTGTTCAAGATACAAAACTCGTTGCCATCAACCTTATGGACTGCTTCAACTATTACTTATTCCAGAACAACTATGGTCTTCTGTTTCTATGGATTTTATTATTGATCTCCTAATCTCAAGTTTATATGATTCTATATTTATAATTGTAGATTTCTTCACCAAAATGGCATATTTTGTACCATGTACAAAATATATTTGAGGTAAAGAAATAGTTAAGTTTTTTATTGACAATATCTATTGCTATCATGAATTATCAAAGGATATTATATCCAATAGGAGGACTCAATTTGTATCAAAATTTTAAAGAATCTTATTTAAGATTCTAAAAATAGATATAAAGCTTTCTTTAGCTTTTCATCCTTAAAATAATAGGCAAACAAAATGGATGAATTAAATTTTAGAACAACATTTGAGGTATACCATCAACTATCATTAAGATGATTAGACAACTCTTTTGCTATTAGCAGAGTTTACATATAATAATTCAATACATTCTTCTATTCAAAAAACATCTTTTTTTGCTAATTATGATTATCATCCATGACTTGATAGTTTTGACTTTTCAAAAGTTGATAAACTTATGGTGGAAGATTTAACAAATCATTTATCACAGCTATATGCAACAATGAAGATATAATTAAAAGAAGCTCAAGGACGGCAAAAGAGCAATGGAGATGCCTATCACAAAGAGCAACTATAATTCAACATAGGTGACAATGTATGATTACTTCGTCACAATATCAAGACCACTTGTCATTGTGATAAATTGGACTATCATAAGCTTGGATCTTTTTTTATTTGTAAATAAATCAATCTTATTGCTTATCGATTACATTTATTGGAGTCTATAAAGATCCACTTTGTATTTCATGTGTCCCTTCTTGAGCTGTATAAGATAGTGAATATTTTGGAAAGAAGACAAAAGCCACGTCTTTCTATAGAAGTGAATAATGATTAAGAATTTAAGGTGGAAGAAGTCTTATACTCAAGGTGGCGCTCAAATAGGTTGGAATATCTTATTCATTTGTATGGATATGATATTAGTGAATGTACATGAGAGCCATCAAAAAATCTTGCAAATGCAACAAAGAAAGTTGAAGCTTTTCATTAATAAAATCCATCAAAACCAAGATAAAGAATAATAAATCTTTGTATTTAAAGAAATAAGATCAAAGGAAGACAACATTCTACTTTCTAGCTTTTTTTGTAACTTATGTATATTTGTGATGCTAAGGAGATAGAAAAGCAACAACTAGTAAATTCAACACAAGAGCTTTCATTTGTAGACTTACCAGATAAGACATTGCGATTGTCATAACCTTCAAGATGAAAAAATTGAGATAAAGATTCTCAAGAACGACATGTCTTTCCTCAATTAGATATACAACTTATTTAAAATCACGACCTTGAAAGAGACTTTTATTGTTTGGTGATTTTATTAGAGGTAGGAATAATTCTTGACAATGTTGAAACAAAACTAAGAACTAGAACGGCATTGACAAGAGTGAAGAAGGCTTCATTCTTGCCTCCATATATACTCTTAACTAGGAGCTATATTGCAATGTCCTATAGAACCTCCAATACATGTTGACTTTACTAGCCACATGTCTTAACTTATAAGGCAAGTTATCTATGTATGTACCACATGGTTACCTTATTCCACAAGCTATTATACAAATTTAACTTGTTTTATAAGCTACCAACATGTGGTTAACTTATTGGCCAAGTTTCCAACCTACAAATACATCTAAAATCAAAACCGCATCCATAAAGTTTCTAAAAAGCTTTACTAAAAGACTTTATAAAATTAATCTATATTTAACTACTTCTATCTAATCATATAAGTAATTATTGAGATAAATATAGATGTCCATGATACAATGCAAAAAAGATGGCATGCAATTAGTTGGCAAATCTTACACAAACTA
The DNA here is from genome assembly GCF_059467195.1 of Physcomitrium patens. NCBI lineage: Eukaryota > Viridiplantae > Streptophyta > Bryopsida > Funariales > Funariaceae > Physcomitrium > Physcomitrium patens. The sequence continues at coordinate 7,407,906 of NC_143432.1, forward strand.
GGTCAGTGTAAGGATATGTCTCCCGATTCAAGTCTCTATATCTCCAAATTGACAATGTTTTAGAAGCGGAGATGATGGATCAATTTCTACGAGGTTTGAAACTTAGAGTCTAGTGAAAGGTAGAACTAAGGAATCTACAAATATTTAAAGAGGCGATTCGGAATGCAAAGAGGGTTGATGCTATAGTTTTCAAAAATTATGGAGCACGACCTATAGAATCAAGTCCTATGCTACTATCTAATATTTAGACACAACAATCAAAGTCAATGGAGATTGATGCCTTATAAAGATCATTGTATCACAAACATAAATATTTACTCTAATAATTATGCAGATAATAAGAATAAGTAGAAGTAAGTCAAAGTAGATAAATATGATAATATCTTGTGGAAAGCTTCCTAGAAGCTTCATAGATACTACTTTACTTTTATACATGTCTATAAGTGATTGGTAGGTTGAAAACTTGGCCAACAATGAGGCCACCTGTCAACATGTTGATCACTTGTAGTACAAGTTGGACATATAGCACACACTTAGGAAACTTACCTTGTAAATTAAACATGTGTCTTGCAAGTTGGATGCATATTAGAGGTCCTATAGCATGTCACCACATAATTCTTAGTTAAGTAATATATATAGTAGCAAGAATGAGGCATTCTTCACTCTTATCAATTCTTTTTTTACTTTTAGTCTAGTTTCAAGAGTCTTATGTTTTCTAACCTTTAGCAATAGCCATTCCAATTTTTTTTTGAATATATATACCTTCTTTTATTTTTCACTTTCATTTTGATACAAATTCCATGAGTTTATGTATCTTCTTCCAGTTTGTATCTTTGACAATTGACAAGAGTACACATATAATATCAGAGCTTTGTCCTTTCTTGATTAAGAGTAGATTATCTCTTTCTGTTGATAAGACATAAATATATTAGAAGTTGCAGATTATCCTCTTCTTAATTGATATTGATATTAGAAATTTTTTTCTTGATTCTTGAGTATTATATTTTGTGAGAATAGACACCTTTCTTTTTATTGTGCTAGTATGGTAGAGCTTGCTGAAATGAAGAAAGCAATGGCTCAAATGCAAGAGCAATTGAGAGAATTAATGCTTGCAATGCATCAACTTAATCTACCATCATAAAGAGCATTAAGATTATCAGGCAATGAAGATATAGAGATGATTGGAGTTGCTTCAATATCTACACCAAGCTATATTACTGCTCCTATAATGTAACATTGTTCAAATTTCAAGGAACCAAAAATTAGATTGCTTGAAAAGTTTGATGGCAAAAGATCTAAGTTTTGAGGATTCATCAATCAAGTATAATTGGTGATTGAACTACAACCTCAAAGTTATCCAACTTAAGGATCACAAGTCAAGTTTATTAAAACACTACTTTCAAGTTCTGCTTTATCATAATTTTCATCATTTTTTAAATGACATGATCTAATATTGGATAATTTAGAAGCATTTTTAGTAGAGTTTCAATCTATGTATAGAAAATATGATGCAATCCATGTTATAACCAACAAGATTCATATCTTGCGACAAGAAAATCGATTAGTGATATTATATGCTTCATAATTTTGACAATTAGTGATAAATATCAAGTGGGATGATGTAGCATTCATCAACCAATTTTCTATGGATTACAATATGAAGTAAAGAAATTGATGCTTAATTTATCTAATCCTCAAACATTGAGACAAGCAATTGACTTTGATGTGAAATGTGATAATCAACTTTTTGAATTTTGATCTAAGAATCACACAAGAAAACCTCAACATTATTACAATTCAATAATAATACCAATAACTTTTCAATTTAAACATTTGAAAGTTGAAGACATGTAAATTAATGCAGTATATTTTAAACCTCTCACCAAACAAGAAAAGACTCATCGTCGTTAAGAAAGACTATGTTTATATTATAGAGAAGCTAAGTACAGTATTCAATATTATTCAAAGAAACGATGCAACTAAAAAATGATGAGTATTATTATCAAAGATGAAATCATGTCAAAAAATAAATTTGTCCAACTACAATAAGAACCGTGCAGTTAGAATCTTATATTATTTCTAATGAAGGTCCTATTCTCTCCTTAGAACCTTCTCCTTGTTTTATAGTAGATTTACATTTAGGATCTTATAATCACAAAGCCTCTGCCTTAATAGATTCAAGAGCCTCAGCTTATTTTTTAGATGAAGAATTTGTTAAAAGTTATAATATATAGTTAGTACAAAAAATTAAATCCATATATGTAGAAGTCACAGATGGTTTTTCATTATTTTTTGAAGATATTACTCATAAAATACTTCCTTTAGATGTAGTAATAAATGGTCATAATAATTGCATAATTTTTAATATAATTAGATTTTCCTCTAATCTAGTCATTTTAGGTTTATCATGGTTAGAAAAGTATAATCTTATGATAGATTGGATTTCTCATAAACTTGACTTTTCTTCAATTATCATTAAGAGTTTTTCTAATCCAATAGAAAGCCATGAGTCTAGTATAGCCAAACTTGTATTTGTATGTGCAAAAGGTTTTTTGCATGCTGCAAAAAAAGGATTGTCTTTTGTTATTTACGCCACACTCATTTTAAATGATAGAAAGATTTTAAGTAAAATTCGAAGCCAATATTAAGATTTTTAAGATATTTTTGAGAAAAAGAATGTAGATATTTTCTCAAAGCATTGTCCATATGATTGTTCAATCGATCTTAAAGAAGAAACTCAGCCGTTATTTGGTCCAATCTATAGTTTATGACAAAATGACTTGACTAAATTAAAGAGGTACATTGATGAGAACTTGGCCAAGAATTTCATACACCATTCAAAATCTCCTGTATGAGCTCGTATCTTATTTGTGAAGAAAAAAGATGAATCATTGTGAATGTGTGTGGATTATTAAAGACTCAATAAGATTACCATCAAAAATAGATATCCTTTATCTTTGATATCTAGACTTTTTGATCAATTAAATCAAGCTAAGATCTATATAGAAATAGATCTACGAGGAGTATCCAATTTGATCCACATTAAAGAAGGAGATGAATAGAAGACTCCATTTCAAATAAGGTATGGACACTTTGAATGTAATGTCATGCCTTTTGGACTCACAAATATACTAGTTGCTTTTCAACATCTTATGAATGATGTTTTTTGTGATTTTTTAGATGATTTTGTTATTTGTTACTTAGACGACAATTTAATCTATTCTAAGAATGCAAAAAAACATGAAATTCATGTTCATTGTATATTACAAAAACTTAGAGATGGAAGAGGATAGAATTTAGTACATCTATCTTGTGTTCCATGTGTCTTTACTTGAGACATATAAGACAATGGATATACAAGGAAAGAGATAAATGCCACCACCTCCTATAAAAGTAGACAATAATGAAGAATTTGAGATAGAAGAAGTCTTAGATTTAAGGCAACACCAAAATAGATTAGAATATCTGATACATTAGCATGGATATGACATTAATGAACTCACATGGAAGCCAACTAGGAATCTAGCAAATGTATCAGCCAAAGTTAAAGCTTTTCATCAATAACATACATCAAATCTAAGATGAAGAGTCAAGAAATTCTTTACTATAAAGCAAAGCAAGCCCAATGGAGATTTCATTTTATCTTGTATTATTATTTTTTTAGATTTTTTAGTACTTAAGAGATAGAGAATCAACAACCAAGAGATTCAACTCAAAAGCTATCATTTGTTGAGCCTTCAAACTAGACATTGCGACTATTACAACCTTCAAGACTATAAAATAGAGATGAAGATCTTCAAGAATGACATATTCTTCTTTGAATAGATGGCGAGATACAACACATTTGGTACCATGACCTTGGAAGGGACTCTTGGTATTTAGTGATACTTTTGGAAGTAGAAACAACTCCTGATGGTATTATTAATATTTTATTTGAAAGAAGTTATGAAGGCCTCAATAATTATTAAATATCAGGGTAGTCTTTTTAATTTGGTATGAAAAATTATAAATGGTTGAAAAGACCTATCAACTACCTTCAAAGTAAATAAATATTAGAGTACATAGCAAATATAGTTTAGTGCATCTTGGACTTCACCAACATGTAATCACCGCTCCTCATGGAACTCCTCCCTAGAAGAGAGGATAATGTCATAAACATACATATTTAGCTTAATAATTATTTAGATAATAAAAATAGGTAGAAGTAAATCAAACTAGATAAATATGATAATGTCTTGTAGAAAGCTTCTTAGAAGCCTTATAGATGTTGCTTTGCTTTTATACATGTCTATAGGTGATTTGTAGGTTGAAAACTTGGCCAACAATAAGGCTATGTGTCGACATATTGACATTTTGTAGTACAAGTTGGACATATGGCACACAACTAGGAAACTTAGCATGTAAATTAGACATATGTCCTACAATTTGGATGCATATTAGAGGTCCTATAGCATGTCGCTACATAGTTCTTAGTTAAGTAGTATATATAGAGGTAAGAAAGAGGCGTTTTTCACTCTTACCAACTCTTTTTTTCCTTTTAGTCTAGTTTGAAGAATCTTATGTTTTCTAGTCTTTGTCAATAGTGATTCTAATTCTTCCTTCAATATACATACTTTCTTCTATTTTATCACTTTTTTTTTTGACACAGATTCCATGAATTTTTGTATCTTCTTCCAGATTGTGTCCTTCAAACATTGACACTATAAAGATGACAAATATTTATGCAAAAAAAATTATATTTTTTTTTTGTTAGGAGCTAGGCCTTTAGATTGGAGGTTTTCCAAAACGTCAAAGTGTAAATACTAGCAAGACAAATTGAGTTCATAGTCTCAAAACTCACTAAGCCGATAATGAATCAAAACAAAAAAATGATGTCACATTGTAAAAGCTTATAGTATGTAAAAATTAAATCTTATTTTTAGTTAATAGATTAATATAAAGAAAGTGGATTTAAATCTTATTTTTGGTTTTATCTTTTTTGATAATAGCATTTTAAAAAATTATAGAGCCTAAATGTTTAATATGAAGCCTTGAGAAGAGATTAGAGCCTAAAGAAGAAAATCTTAACTAGTAAGAGGCTTATTGGGAGAGATGAAAGTAAGGCATGGTTGAATGAAGGCAAGAAATGAGGATCTTCATTCCTATTGATTGAAGGCCATGTCCAATGGGCTTCAAGGAGGCTACTCAAGGACTTATTAGATATTAGGGATTCTCTTTCAAGGTCATTCAAGCTTTGAAGGCTATAATCAGCAAGTTTAGGTTTTTGGGTATGGATTAGGTGCATATTTTGTGTGATTTGGAGTTTTTATAAAGGAATTATTGGTGCTCAAAGTTAAGGTATCAATTTCACACCTACTATCACTCTTTGGAGCATAACATACGTTTACAAAGAGCAACAAAGAATCGGGGATTGAGATTGGAAAGAATACTTCTTCAACTACTCTTTTTATATATTGTTTGCTGAATTTAGAGCTTGGATGAAGAAGTTGTAGAGAGTTAAAATCAGCGCATGCAACTCAAAGGCAATAAATAAGTAATTATGTTCATAGTAATGGTTGGAGCCATATCTTGAGTTTTTGGATGAATGTTTGACTCAAACCTTTTGGAAAAGGTAGATTATTGTATTAAAAAGCTATACATATAAATTTTGTGGCATTTAAGTACTTAATTTGTGAGTAATGAAAAAAATTACATGCAAGTGTATAAAAACTAAGATTTGAAGCTACTATTAGGATTTTGGTGATATCTTAAGATCCACAATGAATTTATAGTTGAAATTTGTTGTGATAGGTTTTAGAAGTACATCAATATTTTATGTAAAATTTGAGTATGTTTGAATAGTATAATTTGAAGATATGAGTTTTTGAAGTTTAGGAATAATATCCCATAAGGATATTTAAGGATTTAGAGGGTTTATCATATTTTGGGTGTTTATGGGAACTTAAGATTTATATATTCAGTGTATTAGCACCTAAAGGTGTTATGTGTATATATGCAAACTTGGTCTTTCTTATGTCAAGATTTGATTGAGCAATTAGTGGCAACCAAGAGCCCAGTGCTTTTTTGAGGCAAATTCTCTCTACTTTGACAACGTTGCTGTCCAATAAAATCATCAAGGGCCAATAGTGAAAGTAGCTATTATCTCTCAAAGATAAATGGCATATCCTTGAAAAACTATAAAAAGAATAGACTAGTGCATCTAATGGGACTACTAAGAGGACAACCATGTTGAATACTTGTAGATTGTGGCTCTACAAAAAATGGCATCTCAATTAAAATTTTCAATTGGCTTGGAATTAAAAGTAAGGAATTTAAAGGTGGAAGTATATACCTTACAAGTGATCAAGAAAATATATTGAATGAAATGTGTGAAGAAAAAATCTTGAAGTTGACAGATACCTACATCTTAAGAGAGAGATTTAAGGTGATAAAACCAAGGTATGATGTTATCATTGGTATCCCATGGCTAGAGATGGAAAATAAGAAAGTTGATTGAATAGCAAGGATAATCTCTTTTAAAGATGGAAGATGCAAGGTAATTCTTTGCACACCCATATTAAATGAAGAGGAAAGACAACCAAAGAGATAGAAGTGGCAAAGTACCTCATACACAAATATCAAAAGGTCTTTCCAACCAACCTACCTAGTAGTGTATGTCTTGATTGAGGTACTCCCTTTCAAATAGAACTATTGTCTAGAGCCAAACCAAAAAGTCGACCAATTTATTACCTAGCACCAAAATGAACTTAAAGAGCTGCAGAAGATATTAGAGAAACTCTTGGAAAAAGGCTTCATTTGAAAAAGCACGTCACCATGGGAAGCACCTATACTTTTTGTACCTAAAAAAGATAGTGGACTTTGCCTTTACATTGACTATCAAGGTCTCAATAAGAAGATTGTTAAAAATCCATATCCACTTTCACGTGTGGATGATCTTCTTGACTAACTTTGAGGTGCAACCATCTTTAATAAATTAGATCTTTAAAGCACCTATTGGCAAACACTTATTGCAAAAGAAGATGTGGAAAAGATGGCATTTTGTACATGCTATGGATATTTTGAATGGCTAATTTTACACTTTGGTCTCACCAATGCTTCAATCTCTTTCATGGATCACATATTCAAATTATTTTGAGACCTTTTGAACAAATATGTAGTCGTCATTATTGATGATATTCTTGTATATAATACAATCTTTGAAGAGCATAAACAATACCTATGAGAGAAAATATATCCATTATAAGAGAATTGCTTTTATTATAAGCAATCAAAATATAAACTTTAGAAGTTGGAAGTCACATTTTTGGAGCATATGGTATCCTCTAAAGACATGTGTATGGAACAAGATAAGGTGAAAGTAGTTCCAATCCCTAAAGATGCTTCTAAAGTTTGCTTGTTTTAGGCCTTATTAAATACTTTTGCTATTTTATTCAATAATTTATTCACATTGTTGCTTCATTGACAAATCTATTGATGAAAGGTGCCCCATTTAAATGGAAACTAGAGCAGCAGAATGCCTTTGATAAGTTGAAAGAGGCACTCATTACTACTCCAATATTGCAATTGTATGATCATAATCTCTCTTGTATGCTTAACATTGATGCTTTCGACTTTGCTATTACAGTGGTCCTTCAACAAAACTTTTGTACTAGCCCTCAACATGTAGCATATGAATCATGCAAGCTTAGAAGGACAGAGCACAATTACTTTATTTGTGATTGAGAGCAATTAGCAATTGTACATGCCATAAAGGTATGGCAACACTCTCTATTGAAAAAGCCAATGGTTGTTTGGACTGACCATCAATCTTTACTATATGATATGCATCTAAAAAACATGAAATTATAGCATCATCATTGAGAAGAACAATTGCAACTTTTTGATATTCAACTTGAGTACAAGCAAGGGAACTATGGATCTCATTACGTGTTTGTCGCAAATGCCTCATAATCATACCACCATTGTTGTCTTTATGGATCGACTCTTGAAGCAATTTCACTTGGTTGTCGTACACTTGGATATTGTTGCCTCAATGCTTGCATGAATCTCCTATAATATTATCTTTTGTCACCATAGATTACCTTGTGTCATTATTTCAAATTAGGATTCATACTTCATGGAAAGTTTTTGGCAAGCCCTGTTCAAGCTACTAGGTACATGACTTACTATATCTTCAATCTTTTTTTCTCAAACAAATATGCAAATAAAGTATGTAAATTAGACCTTGAAAGATATGTTAGGGATATTTGTAGTGATTTTTCATTATGATTGGGATGAATAGTTGACGCCCTTCCAATTTGCTTATAATGATAGTATTCAAGTAAGTATTGGTTATTCATTATTTTTTCTTAATACTAGTCAAATCCAATTATGCCAATAAGTCTCTATTCTCTCATAGACACCAATAATCCGACAATAGATGAATTTATACAATGGCTTACAACGACCTTATAAAAAGCATAGCATCGCCTCTTTACTACACAAAATCAATAAAAGTAATGTACGGATAACCATTGACAACACAAGATCTTTTGGGAGGGTGATCACGCGTTATTCTTCCAAGCTAAGTTGATACTTGCTACATCAATCCAAATTTATAAACTAGCACCTTCATGGCTTCGATCTTTTTGTATTTCTACAATGATTTTTGATGTTGTATATCACCTCGAGTTTCCACCACATTTTTAAGTTCATCCAATCTTTCATTTAAGATTAGGTTAGTGGATCAAATAAGACCCACCATAGAACATTCTAAAAGAATTTAGGGCAATTATTTAGATGGGACTTACTATAGAACCTTCTAAAAAGAAATTTAAGGTGGTTATCTAGGTAGGGCCTATTATCTATGAACATTTTAAAAAGTCCAAGGTAGTAGGACAAGGAATAAATAAGACTAACCAAGGCCTTTTGGGGCATTTCATCAAGTATGGTTTCAGACCCTTTTTCTTAATAAAGTTTAGCTTTGCATCCTTTTTTTCTTTAATTTTGTTCTGTTTTATTTTTATTTTCTCAATTGTCTTTCATATCCTATTTTTTTTAATTCTATTTAATTCTATTCTAATTTGTTTTGTCCTATTTTGTGATGAGATTTTATATTGCTGTCGAATAGAAGGATCTTGGATTTTTGAGATAATATGGTCATGTTTCATTGCTTCTATTGTATGAACCATCAATGCTTTCATACCTCCCATTGTCAAAGTTTGTCTCTAATTTTTCTCTACTTTCTTTTAGGTATATTATACCATCTTAGAAAAAAATAATCTCTTTACATAGTGCTTCTATAAAATCTTCACATTCTCTTCTCAAATGATCCACACTATCACACTACATGCATCTATACACTACACCTTCCATCGATCCTAACCTTTATTTTATTGATACTCTTGATGTTTGCCCCTTTTCTTCAAATTTTATAAATTTTATTTATAAATCTTTCATTTCTCATATAATTCCATCAATGTTCATTTCTTCTTTCTTTGATGTAGCTATTGAAGATTGAATCATAGATGTAAGATACTTACAATGACCTTTGAATATCCACCTTATCCTTTTCTTTGTTCTTTTTGCAAGCAATCCTATTGCCTCTTCCACTTCCTTTCAATTTTTCATCAATCCTTCATCTTTTTTTTTATCTTCAAGCAAGATTTTCAACTTTTCTTACAACTCTTAATTGATTGTTTGAAGAAAAAGTTTAACTTTACTTGGATCCAATAATTACCTCTCTTTCTTTGATAAACAAAAATATTACTTTTTAAACTCTCTTAATATCTCTATTGCTAGAATATCCTTCTTTTGCCTTTCAATCCATTCAAAAAATAACTTCTTTGTAATCCTATCACTATCTTCCAAGAAAAATTCATCCTTCAATACTTGAAAAAAATATCTCCCATAAATCTCCGAAATGTCCTATGAGGGACTTTACTTAATTTCTTATCCTTGATGCAATAGTTAGTTCAAATAATTGAATCATCTTTCTTTCTAAAACACACTTCAACTTTATTTCTTTCACATAGCACCTTAAATATTTTATGCCTTTTCCTTCAAATTGTTCAATCTCATCTATAATTGCATGTAATGCTTTTTTTGCCATATCCTCTTTGTGCTCTTTAATTTTTTGTTATTGCATAAATAAAACAAAAGCCTCAAACATAGTTGTAGAGTTGGAATCAAAGTACATACCTTGTCTTCTACAAGCACCTCCACTTATAGCACCAATTGAAGCACCACCCATAGCTCTTCCTTCAACTCTCTTTCCTTCTTTTTGTATAATTTAAATAATCCAAAAATAACAAATATCTTTCACCTGAAGTCTTTCATATCGAATTTATCAAATATGTCATAATATATGAAGTCTTACTTAAAAATATATTAGACACTTGATTGTAAAAGATAGAATAGAAATTACAACAATAAAATTCTAACTCTAATAAAATACTAAATAAATTCTAATTAAACCTTTAAAATACTAGTCAAGCTTTAATCAAATTCAAAAGAAACCTTAAAGAAATTACAAAAGAAATAAAAAGAAATTTTAAAGGAATTCAAAAAAAAAACACAATAAATCTTAAAAGAATTTCTAAAAAATCCTAAAGAAATATTAGAATAAATAAAAATATATCTTAAATAAATCTCAATTAAGTCCTAATTTAACCTTAGTTAAAATTCTAATGGATTTTAATCAAATCCTAGGCCAAATCCTAAATCCTAAAAAAATCCTAAATCAAATCTTAAATCCTAGTCCAATCTTAACCAAATTCTAAATCCTAATCTAATCCAAACCTTAAATCAAATCCTAACCAAAATCTAATCAATTCAATCTAATCTTAATATAATTTAGAACTTCAATATTTATTGATTAAATCATCAATTTTATTTAAAATTTTAAATACTTCTCAAAAACTAAATTAGTAAGAAGCATATAAAATTTGAAGATAATTTTACTTATCAAATAGAAAGAAAATTCTAAAATCCACTTATGTATTGGCTAGCCTCTTACTCCAATCTAAATGTTGAACTTCTAGTGCTAGTATCTCTTCTTTAAACTATTCAATTTTTTTAAAATTTCACACATGTATAACAAATAAAGTCTATTACCCTTATACATAAATTTCTCTCTAATCCAATTAGTAGATTATTAAAGATCTTAGAAATCCTAATAGCTCATCAAAGTCTAATTTTTGAGACCTCAATCTATTGGAAATTTATTAACCTTCAATTCAACTATTTGATCAAATTCAAACTTATAATATACACTTTAGACAACTATTCATATAAGTCTTCAAAATTTGAACTATAGATCTGTTACCAAATTCAAAAAATTATTCAAAATTTAATATTTTTTTTATTTCATAAATTTTAAATTCAACCAAAATATAATATTTTTTTTATTTCATAAATTCTAAATTCAACCAAAATATAATATTCTTTTTATTTTACAAATTCTAGATTCATCCAAAACAATTGTGTCTTTGCAAAGCTCTTACAAAGTCATTATACACTCAAATCATTCAAAATCAATATCCAAAGAAATCATATCAAGTCTCATCCTCAAATCTTATTCTTTGATCTACAAAAGAATCTTAGAGTTGCCATAGGTGCTCGGTTTTGTATCTTAGGATTTGATTTTGACCTAGGTTGATAATTAGTCTTCTTTAGGTATCAAATATTACTCTTTTGAGTTAATTTTTGCTAAAATCAACTCCTAACTTCTTCTTACATATTTTCATATTCTTTACTTTTTTAATCTACATTTTTTTATTTTATTTATGGCCTTACAAAATAAATAGAAGTCTACTTTGTAAAAAGATAGCATTTATATCTTTAGTTTTATTTTTTTTTGGACTATTGTTTGTTTTCTAACATAATTTACTACAATATTTGAAGTAAGATCTTCTATAATATAATAATTTCTTTGCTCCTTTCTCCTATTAGTCATATTATATTACAACAATGTATAATAAATTGGCACATTTTTCTACTCAACAAATAATTTTTTTTGCTAATTATAATTATCATCTATAATTTGATATTTTTATTTTTTAAAAGTTAATAATCATATTCTAAAAGATTTGGCAAATCATTTATTAGAGCAATATATAACAATGAAGGTATAGTTAAAGAAAGCTTAAAATGACAAAAGACTAATGTAGATGCCTATTACAAGGAACAATTATAATTGAATGTGGATGATAAAGTATGATTACTTCATCACAATATCAAGACTACTCATTTTTGTAAAAAATTAGACTATCATAAGCTTAGAGCTTTTTTTATTTGTGAGTATGTCAATTCTATTGCTTATTGATTACATCTACCAAAGTCTATGAAGATCCATCATGTATTCTATATGTCTCTTCTTAAGTCACTTAAGACAACAAATATTTGGAAAAGAAAGGAAATACTACCTCCTTCTATAGAAATAGATAATAATCAAGAATTTAAGGTAGAAGAAGTCTTAGATTTAAGGCGATGCCAAAATATATTGAAATATCTTATTTATTGGCACAGATATGATATAAGTAGATGCATATGGGAGCCAACAAAAAAATCTTGCAAATGAGCAAAGAAAGTTGAGGCTTTTTATTAATGACATCCATCAAAACCAAGATGAAGTATAAAAATCTTTACTATAAAAAAAAAAGATCTAAAAAAAATAGCATTCTATCTTCTATCTTTGTTTCTAGCTTTTGTTTATTTTTGGTACTAAAAAGATGGAAAAATAATAATAAAAAAAATTATTGTTTGTTGACTTATCAAATAAGACATTACGATTGTCACAACCTTCAAGACAAAGTAATGAAGATGAAGATCCTCAAGAACAATATGTCTTTTCTAAAATTAATGGTGAGATATAATATATTTAATATCATGATCTTGGAAGAGACTCCTAATATTTGGTGATTTTATGAGAGGTCAGAACAACTCTTGACGATATTCTAAATGTTTTATTTGAAGGAGGTTATGAAGGCTTCAACAACAATCAAATAATAAGGTGGCCTTTTTGTCATAATATGAGACACTATTGATGGCTTAGAGGACCTAGAAACTATCTTTGAAGATAACAAAGATCAAAATACATGGCAAACATAATTTGTCAAATCTTGGATTTTTTTTAACAATTGATGATTGTTTCTTGTAGGACTTATTCCTAAAAGAGGAGATAATGTCATAGACATATATATTTATTTTAATAATTATTTATATGATTAGATAGAAGTAGATAAAAATAGATTAATTTCATAACATCTTCTAAAATATCTTTCTAGAAGCTTCATAGATTTGATTTTTACTTTAAACATATTTGGAGTTGATTGATAGGTTAAAAACTTAGTCAACAAGTTAATTAAATATTACATGTGTTGGTAGCTTATAGAAGAAGTTAATTATGTGGTATACAAATAAAAAACTTGTCTTACAAATTAAAATACATATCTTGCAAAGTCAACATGTGTTAGAGGTCTTATAAAACATCATTATGTAGCTCTTGATTAGATAGTATATATAAAAGCAAGAGTGAAGCCAACTTTACTCTTGTAAATGTCTTTTTAGTCATTATTCTTATTTCAAGACTTTCTAGTCTTTTTGTCTTTAGCAATAGCTATTCTAGTTTAATACATTACCATCTTTGAGTAATTATCAAGTTTTTTTGAGTGACACAATAGTATCTTGATTTATTATTCTTTAAGATTCATATCTTTGATAACATCTAATTATTATATTTTAATTTAATTAATTTATATAAATAAAATAAAATTCTAAGCATATAAGATATTATCACTTTTATATTAAATACAACTACTTGGGTTATATTATAATCAAGCTCCCTAAAATATATGCAAAAAATCCTTCTTCTTTTAAATAAAATCTCAAAATTTATGTTTTATGTGTATAATCATTTTTTATAAAGTTTTCTATTGCAACAAACAAAGTTTGTTCTTAAAAGTTTTTTTGCATCTCATTCAATGTTCTTTATACTTTCCTTATATAGTTTTGATAGAATCTCTTGACATCTATGTGCCTAGTTTGGTATTAAAACCCAACTTCTTATTTGATCTCTTTAAGTATTTATAATTAGTTATTTTTTGTATGAAATCGATTTAGACTAATTGAAATAATTAGAGTCATACTACTACTTCTAATTTTAAAGTAATTTGAAGCAATGGCATCTATACAAAGCAATACTTAGTAATTAGCTAACTATAAAGTGATCTAACTTGTTTTATTGTATCTTAATAACTACTTTCCAAGAGACAATTAGATAATATTTTTAACATAGTTTAGAATATATTTTCTTGACTATATTAATTAATATATAAAATACTATCAAAGCAATGGCAAAAACAATTTCTTGAAGTACATAATATAAGTTTTTTTAATTAAAAATAGTTATATTCTTAAAAAATCTTGTAAGCATAATTGAGAGGGGCTATGGAATTTTTTTGATAATATTAGGTTGTAAATAAGAAGTCTATGGCATATAACAAAGACAACATAAAATTATTAATATAAAATAAAGAAGTTGAAATAATATTCTATTTAAAACTGCATAAAGATTTGTACCATGTGGCAAAAGCCAATGCTACTATGAAATAGAAATTGAAAAGAAATAAGGCATCTATATGACTTGAAAAGAAGCTAATTATTAAGTGATTAATTTTCTTTAAAGGATGAAATAAAGAAACAAGTCATCTATATATAAGAAAAAAATGATTGTAAAAATATCTTTTAATAAAAAAATCTAAATCTAAATCTAAATCATTTTTTATCTATCTATTTTTATTAAGCATGCATCCATCTTTTGGTACCAAACAAAAAATGTTTGCTTCAATTCATAAAAAGATTTATAGAATTTAGATATCAAATGATCAAGTGCTTCTATTTAAAATCATTTTGGTTATTGCATATAAAAAACCTCTTAAAAGGTCTTATTAAAGAATATTTTCACAATATCTATAAGAAAGTTAATCCAATTTTATAAAAGGACAAGTGCAATTATGGTTTGGAAGATAGACCATTAAACCATTGATATTAATGTATTATTGTAATTGATACCTTTACATTTTAAATATATATAAGTTAGAAGTCATGCCTTGAGTTTAGTCTTGACTAATCTATATGGATTGAATCTTGTCTTAAAGATTTATTTTTATATCACTACACATTGCCTTTAGAAAATTTTAGTGAGATCCTAAAAATTATTTTTAACTAATGATACATATTCTTCTTTTATAGCAATAATTTATCCTAAGTCTTAAGATTCTTAAGTCATTATAATATTATTATTGATTGAACCATCTTTTTTGATAAAATAGAGGTTTATATTTCTAAAGTGATATTACTCATAATTATAATATTTTATAAAGACTTTACTTTTTGATATACAAAAAGACCTTCAAATTGGTTTGAAAGCATGATTGGAGGTCCTTGCAAGTGTACTGGTCTTTGGAACTTCATCAATCAATTCTTTAGTATCTTCTCTTTCATGCTCATTTATGAATTTTTGTAGTACTTTTTATTAATCATGCATAGCAACATTCAGAGAATCATTGACAATATTATGGTATTTTCTTCTTTTGGTGGAATTGGCAATGTGTTTGTTGTGAAAAATAGATATCAAATAAGATTGATGAGACATTACAAAACTAGAAGTCATTAGAGATATTTTTCAAGAAAGTGATATTGCAACTAATAATAATTTGATGTTAAGTGGAATCAAATAATGATAGCTATTGTTATAAATATTATATTCAATAAAATAGAATAAAGCACCTTAATTTGGAACTTGGAAGAAAATTTATCAAAAATAAGTACAAATACATAACATCCAAAGACTTGAGAAAGAACAAGATTTGGCTTGAGATTGTAGAGGCATTGAAAGAAAATAGAGTTTTAAAGTTCTATAGTTGAATAATTATATAGAAGATAAATAATAGCTTATATAATCTTAATTTAGAAGGAAAAAAAGATACTTAGTATATAAGAATGCACTTCTACCACCTTCAATCAATGCTTTATACTTGTATTTTGTAATATCATTTCAATAAAAAAATAGATAGTGTACTAAATTGATAGCAAATTCTATATAATGTATAAATTCTACAAAGCTGTATAATATATATTCTTTACAATGATTTGATAAAAACATCCTACATTTGATGAAAATATTTTTTTAACAATAGTTTTTTAATATTAAAAGTAATAAAAAATCTTCACTTTTAGTTTTAAAAAAGTAAACTTATGTGTAGAAAAATTAATCATTGATAAATATAAGAAAATACTTAGTTAATTTGATAGATTTTATTACTCTACAAAGATTACTATGAATGAACTCTAAATATCCAAAAGTTTGTTTCTACAACCATTACAAGCTTTGCTCCTTATGTTGTTTGTTAAAAATACATACAATGCATTTGCACTTGACAAATAAAAGATGTGAAATGTTGGTGAGTAGCTTTGTTTCCATCAATATAATGTGATACTACCACTAAATTAAATAAAATGAATTAATATTTAGAGACTTTTATATCAGAAAATAAGAAAAAAAATCTTTTGCTTTGATATAATGTTAAAAAATTGGTCTTAATTTAATGAAACAATTAAAGTTATACCACTACCTCTAAACTTATATTAAATTGAAGTTTTGATATCTATATAAAGGATAACTTATTATTCAATTAACTATGTAATAATTTAAAATATTTAATTATATCTTAATAATTTTTTCTAATATATATTTCTATATTATTCTAAATATAATTTCTAATACTTTACATTGTGTAATTTACTTAGATCTTCTAGATTTATTAAAGATGCAAGGATGTTTTTGCTTAGAATTAGAAGTTGGGGTGTGAATGGTGACTTGTGATAGTTACTTCTAAGGATGCAATTGAAATGTAGCAATAAAACCTTGTTTGATAATAAAAACTTTTTCAAACTCTATCTTACATTTTTAAGATGCTAAATTATAAATTGAGGCTTTAATGTCATTCTAAAATATAGTTTTTTAACAATGTGAGATTAAGTCATGTCCATTGGATTAAAAGGTGTAATGATGAAAAATGCCAAAATAATTATTCTTAACTAAATTATTGTATAAATACAAGCAAAGATTCTCTAATTCTAATTTATTATTAAATAATTTTTTTGAGATATAAACAACTTATAATTTAAGTCTTTAAGCCAATGAAGTGTAGTTTGTTGATATGAAGGTTTTGAAACTATAATTTATATAAGTAAAACTTTAATACAATACTAATATTTGGAATGTTTGGACTTTGAGTTGTTATTACTTTGTATGATTGATGAAATGAGGATCAACTAACACTAAGTGGATACAAGTACTTTCATTAATGGTAGTTTTAAATCAATACAAGCTTCTTCTATGAGTGTATGTTGATATGTTTACTATGATAGTCTACTACTCTATTGTAGTGAGATGAAGTCAATAGTCACATTAAAGAGATAGTCATCTTATTTTGCAACTTATGTGGAAAAATTCAAATCAATACTTTATATATATGATAATAGCACAAAAGTAAGTCAATGCAATTTGAACCATTTAAGATATTGCAATTGTTTCTTTGCAATCTAACTACTCTAGGTATTACAAAACTATGTTTTTATTGTATCTTATATCACATTTCTTAATAATAACCATGCTTATTATAAAATCATCCCTAAATTACAAAATAATAGTTTCATTTGTCTAATTTTCAACATTTTATAGACTTTTGAACATTAATGTCTTATGTCATATTTTTAATCTAAATAGCACCATTAAATATTATTTGTTTATTCTTATTAAGTATATTAAAATTTAAGCCTTACAATCTACTTAGTTTTAGTATTTTATATAATATTTATTGTTATTATTATTATTGTTTTTATTTTTTTAATATTAAAATTTTGATTTATTTTGTCATATATTAATAAGTTTAATTTTAAAAATATTTAAAGTTAGATCATTCATTTATGTTGTCAATATAATAAGCTTCTATCTAATTTAAACGATATTTTTGCACTTAAGTATTATTTTTTATAGTAAATTATATTAAATTTTTATGAATTATGAATTTTGTAGCAATAATATGCTAATGAAATAGAATAAATTACATAATTACATAATAATTTCAGCTTGCAAAGATTAGTAATTTGGTTTTATTACTTAATTATATAAGTTTTGATTTTTTATATTAATTATTATTATTATACTAACATTTAATTGGTTATGATGCAATATACAATTTGCATCAATCAAATTGTAATTTAAAGATTATAAATCCTATTTTTATCTCTAATAATATTATTATAAAAAACCTATTATGTAAGAACTTATTAAATATCATAATTTTAATCTTAATTTACATCTAAAAAATATACTATCATCATATTTATAATTATATATTCAAAATCCCTCTACATTAATATCTTCAATGTTATTTGTTTTGTGGTGATTACATAAAGTATTATTATAATCAATAACTAATATTAATTTTTTGTATTTAATGGTTAATTTTTAAATTTTCTACATAATTAAAAAAAAAAAAAAAAAAAAAAAAAAAAAAAAAAAACTCATGAAGCATTTAAAACATTAAAAAATATTAAGAAATAAAAATATATTTTTAAATTTCTTACATATTTCTTTGATTTTTTTAAATTACAATATTATTTTATTATTACCTCAAGGACATTAAGACAAAAATATATAAAATATATAAAAAAGATAAAAATAACAATATAATAGATCTAAAATAATATTAGATTTAATGCAAAAAAAATGAAACTTACAAACTGATTAAAATATTTTATGTTGATTCTATGGTATATTATTTCTTATTTATATAATTTTAATAAAAATCCAAAAATTAATTGTAGATTCTTTAAATGTATTTTATAATAAGTAGATTCTTTAATCTTCTATAATTATGTAAATTTTAAATTAATTTATTATGTATGTATGTATGTATTTATATATTATCAATCTTGATTTAAATTATATTTTTACTATATATATATATATATATATATATATATAGTTAAATAATCAATCTTATTTTTCAAAAAATTAAGTAACAATAAACTGATTCCAACTTTTTTTTACCTGTTCGAGATTAATTAAAACCACTTGAATTACACTACAGTTCGGTTATCAAAACGTGGGCAGAAATCCTTCTTCCTTTATACTATAGTTATTATATGTGCATAATTATTTTGAATGAAGTCGTCCGTTTCGACGAACGAACGAAGAAGATGTCGTTTAGTCCGACGAACGAAGCTCGCTTTGAATCGTTCGCTGCATCTCTCTGATTGCTAAGCCTTCTCGCGCAGTGAGTCTGTCCTCTGGTCTTTCCTTTGCGAGCTGCTTTCATTGCTCGCTCTCGCAGTGCCCATCTCAGTGTCGTTCTACCCTTCGGCCAGTCTCTGTATATGATTGTGATTAGGTCTCTTAGCGCTGTGCATTTTACGCGGATCTCTTTGTATTGATGAAAATGTGCGGGGGTTTTTGTTCGGATTTTAGGGTTAGTGTGTCAGTGGTTGCCGATGATGGTTACCTCTACGGGCGCAGTTGCGGGGTGGTGCTGAGACCTTGTTTGATGAGGAGAACCTCCTCAGTCTGCCACCTGCATTTCCATGCCGCTAAACTGTAAACTGAGGCTTAGTGTCGGTTCAAGATGTGGGTCGTTATTTGTGCGGGATCCAGTGCTGAGCATTGGAATAAGGGGTGTGATGATGAGAAATGCCAAAACAGTTATCCCTGACCGAATAACCATGTGGACGCAAGCGAAAGTTATCTGATCCTTATTTACTGGTCATTCGAGTGAATTAGCTACTGGTTTCGGCAACTGTGCATGTAAGAATAACTGTTTATTTGTTAGATTGTGGTGAGGCACGGGTCTTGGGAATGCTTGGGCTGCGAGGCGTTATCACTTTGTCTTTCTAATGAAGTGGGTGTCGGCCAAAGCAAAGAGTATATGAGTGCTTTCTGTGATGAAAGCATGCCAGTTTTAAACCAATGCAAGCTTTTTCAATGAGCGTGTGTTGACCTGTCTACTGGGATATCCTAATGCCCTGATTTAGTGAACTGATGTCGATCTCCTGTATGAGGTGGATATCCTGTGGCGCAGCCCATGTGAAGTAATTGAAGTCACGTAAATGTACTGAGAACGCGCTTGTGTGTGTCCCGACGGAATAAACCATCCAGAACACTTTGCTCATTTCTTCATGACCTAATAATTCCAGTCACTACGAACAGTTAAGAAGGATGTCTTTCTGTTGCAGTCGGCCAAAGCAAAGAATTATGTCATGTAAGGATTCCAGTTTCTGAGCAAATATATGTCGACACGCCATGTACATTTTAGGACACTGTCATCATTTCTCCATGACCTGGAAATCCTAGTTTTCGCTCACCGTTAATCAGTATGTCAAGGAAAAATTGATTGACATACTAATGAAGAAATGTGTTTACTAACCGATGTCAAGTGCAATTTGATTACTAATACATGTTTTGTGAGTACTCTACAACATTTTGAGTAAATACATCGTTATCGCATCATGGATATTGTCACTCTATGTTTAACATAGATTTAATCTACAAATTTACATGTGTAAAAACTATTATGTAGCACCGTTCACTGGAATGATCGATTTGCGAATCGTTACTACTTTCTATTTTGTTGGTACGTCAACGGAATTTGATCTGACATCAACTATTCAGAACGTTCTTATCTTTTCCTGCCGATCAGACAGCCTTAGGCATCACAGGTTATGAACCAAGGTAGGAAGTGCAGTACGTTATGTTGAAGATGTTAAACAGAAATTTTAACGCTACTCTATAATGCTTGGAGACAGACAATGTGTCTTCATGCCATGAAAATTGCTCTGCATTGTTTCAAAAATAATTCAATAGCAATTTGCTGGAACGGTAGACAGTCAAAATTTCGAAAAATCTGTGTGCAACTAACAACGTTTTCTGGCATTCTAGTGTTAAAATATTATCAACGTTCATTGGTTTAATGGGATAGTTCTTTTACCTAACCCTTGTTATCATTTAGTTACTTTTATTTATCCATACGCTTGAAGAGAAGTTTATGTAATCCATTTGTTATAAAACGTATATCAGCGTGTCGTACTGTCACTTTTAGTTTTTGTAACATTCACTTTGTTCACTTGTGCCAAAATGTCCGTTCGAGTTATTGTTTTAAAGAATTTGTTTCATATATGTTTAGGGTTTTGGAAATGACACCACTATTTGTGTTATTGGCTCCACAATCTGTTATTCAGTAGACATAATTTTTATGTTCTTTTTTTACATTATTGAAATTAACAATTAGGTTCAATCAAATAGGTTGAGAGGAACTGATCAAAGGTTATATTTGATGGATGTGGTATTGTGGTGCTAGTAGCAAAAACTGTGGTACAATTAGCAATTCTCTTTACTTATTGTTGACTTCTTAATATCTCCCATTAGTACTTTTGCATATATATGAAATTGGTTTTAAAATTTTTATAACAAGAATCATTAAAATTAAACAAAGATTTCACTTATATCCACATCATATTTTTTTGACAATTTTCTATGACTTCAATTTTTTATGACAATTTTTCTTTGATCTAGTTTTCAAATACTCTACTAAAAAACTTCATTTCTATTTTTAGTCAGACATGCATACATTCAAAAATTAACTAATTAGACTATATAAGAAATTAACTCTAAGAGTTCTTTTCTTATTAGTGTTGTTTTTGAAATAATTCTAATAATTTTTAAAAACATTTCCATTCAATATTTATTTTCTTCAAGATGTGTTTAAGTAACAATAATACAAATAGTGGTGTAACATTATTCAAAAAAAAAAAAAAAAAAAAAAAAAAAAATCTACAAAATGTTTATTTTTTATTTGACACCAACATATTTCAAAGGAAGTTGGAATACCACTTTTAGAAGATAATCTAATTCCAATTCACATGATCTAATGTAATTATTGGACTTTAGAAGAACATTATTACAATAAAGTATGTATCTTCAAAAAAAATTTAAAAATAAATGTAGAAGAATATCCAAATAGAGTTATAATATAATGAAATGTGGTAAGCATATATTGATTCTTCTATAGTGAAAGAAGTTATGAGCTTTTTAAAAAGTTTTTAGATACAACTAAGACCATTTGAGTGTAGAATTGCAGCTTGATGGAATTGTAGATAAATGTTGATTAGAAGAAATTGAGGATTCTTCAATGAGAAAAAATTCCATATGTTATAAAAAAAACAATGATGGTTAAATCCAAAGAGCATATCCATATATATATATATATATATATATCTATATTTTTACAATTTTTTTCATATCTTAAATTCAATGATTTATTTATGATTTGAGGTAACTAATCAAATCAAATATGGTATCAAAGTCTCACAAGTAGTAGATTTATTACTCATCAATCTAAATCTAAGAAATTGTTGAATATTTGCTTGACTTGGTTTAAGTGCTACTAATACCATTTAGACAAGAGTGCTTTGGTGGCTTCTTAAAGATCAATGATGCTAAAAACACCTTTATAATTCTTATAAAAAACAATCTATGTCACTTTGGACTTTATTAAGGAAGTAATATTTCTCCATAAATTTATCTAGTTATAGATTTAATTTTTTAAAAAGCCTTTGCAGATTTAGTCCATATATCTATATATATATATATATATAGATATATATAAGAAAAAAATAGAATGTTATTAATAATGATGATTCTACTTGTCACATTGATTTTAGTAGATCACAAATAGTCTTACTTTTTTATTATTGTATTGATTAAAAATTGGTTAAAATCCTAAATATTCAAAGAGATACCAAAGAAAGTTCTGAGGGATTTATTGATATTAATACTAGATGTCCAATCCCATTCAAAATGATTTATCTAAGCTAGATTGTCAATTTTTTTAAATTGCCAATTAGCAATGGATTTGGACCAATTGATTTCCAGACATAAAGCCAAGATTATTTACTTAATGATACAAACTAAATAAAAAAATATATATTTATTTCTTATCCTTTGAAAAAAAATGGTGGAATTATTAACATATTGGCTAATAACTTATTAATTAAGGTTGTATAGAATATAAATACCTTATAGACGGTATTAATTGATTATATTCTAAATAACTATATTAAATATTTTTTTAACCATAATGAACAGGTATAGTGGCAAACAGAGCCTTGTCTCACTTCTCTTTCTAATAGAGAATAATTTTTAAAAGCCTTATTATTTTCAATTACTATGCTTGCACCTTAGATAATAATTAAATCATATAATAGATATATATATATATATATATATATATATATATATCAAACCTGTTTTTATAAGGCACCAAACATAAAGTTCCAAGAGACTTTGTCATTAGCTATAGAAAAATAAATTTTTAAAAGAAAAAAAAGATTATTTTGAGGTTTTGGATCAATTTATGGTCTCTTGAGTAACTAGTAAATTATCTAAGATAAATCTTATAAAATAAATAAATAAATACATAATAGTTAGAGTGAATTTTTTCTATGAGAATTGCTTAGAGTTGTCTTTAGATAATTTAATATAATTTTTATTGAAATTATTTAGTAATGTAATAGACCTCTAATTGCCTAATTTTTTTGTCATCTAATTTATGCAAAAGAGTGATATGGCCTTTGATACTACTATGTAGGAATTGACCTTTAGTAAAAACATGATTAAATATATAAAAGTAGTCATTATTGATGATATGCCAAAAAATGTAGAAAAAATGAATATTTACTTTGTTGACATTAGGAGCTTTTCTTTAGTTATATTCTTAATAACTTCAATTTTATATATGCTAAATAGCTTAGATAAGTCCTTATACATATTCTTTGTGATCTTACATAGAATGTTATTAACCAAGATAGTTGTAGCTTTTTCAAAGTACTTTGATTCTTCAATCATTTCTGCATGGATTTAAAAAAAAAAAAAAAAAAAAAAAAAAAAAACTTTGTAGCCATCTTAGAAGTTTTTGAGTTTTGTGATAATGAATTTTTTTAAAAAATTAATTGCACCATACAAAAACTTTGTCAATTTAGTTTCTTATTTGTCTTTATTTCATTTGAGCACATATTAACACTTTCTCTTATTACCAATCTTTAAGTTTATTGAGGGATGTTTAAACTTGTTTAAGACAAACTTAAAGGCCATGTCTTGAAGATCTGAATAAAGAGCAGAATAGGCGTCTAATAATTGTCCTTGTAATTCTATATATTGTCTTTAGTACAAAAATGCTTGTTCTTAATATTAAAAAAATCCTTTATTAAAATAAATACATTTTTCATACTGTAAATGAAAGATCTTCTACTATTGTATTGGGTCCAAATTTCAGTAATCCATTGAAGAACTTGAAGGTCATTTAAATAAAAAAAAAAAAAAAAAAAAATGTTCATTTAAAATTTTAAGGATCTAGGTTGAGAATTTTAAAGTTAAAACAAAAATTCAATAGATAGGTGATTGGATAAGTCTTGATCACCTCTTATATAATGATCTTAGATTTGATCAATTTTTAGAGAAGTTGAACTATTAATAAATTAATCTAATTTAGTAAGTATCCAAATTTTATCTCTTTTATTTTTCTATAAATAATTTAAAAGTTTTCTATGTTTGAAAGCATGAATAAGGAGAAAAATAAGACTTAAAAAGGTTTCAATTATTTTTTTTATTTCTTATTAAAATTATTTTGTACAAAGAATTTGTTCCTAGCATATTCAATCATGTTTTAATTTCTTTTAAAAATGTATAGAATATTAGAAGAAAGTATGTCTACTAAATAATTTTGCATGTCATTGTGTTAATATTTGTTAGAAACATAGATGTTAACAATAATCAAAAAAATTCCAAAGATACCATTAAGAGTTATTCAAATGATACATTTGTACATGAAAAAATCTAATATTTTGGATCAAATACTTAATTGCACAAGATACAAGGATACAATTTTTTCCTACAACAATATTATTTAGATTATTGATATATCTTGGTGCAACTTCTAAAATAAATAATTATTCATTAGACAAATTATTTTGTCTAATTCTTGAGCTCTTATATTGCAAAGTTTTTATTTTTGGATGAAAAGAATTTTCCATTTTATATAAATAATTTAAATGTAACTTCTAATCATGAGAATTTTTGGTGGCTTGTTAAGTCTATGCATATTTTAAGATATATTATTTAAGTTCATAAATTGATGGGAGAAGAAAAAAATACTTGAGAATTTATTAATTAATAGTTAATTTTTAGAAGGTCTAATATAATCAAGAACTTGAAAAAAAAATTAATGTGTTTTCCTTCTTCACTTTAAAAGATCCTAAGAGATAAAAATTCTACAATAATCCTCCAAGGTATTATCTTGTAAATAATCAAGAATTAATTCTCTATAGAAGAATAAACAAAGGACTTGCATATCTATACAAAAAAAACTCAAGAATCATTGATTCTAATGGTAATAGAGATCAAATATTAAACGAAATATACACATTCATATGTACAACATATATTAAAACTTGAGCAAAAAAATAAACTGCAAATTAAATTTTTGCAAGATGATAAATGGATTCAAGTGTAGTTAGCAAAATCCATGTTATAAATACTATATTTGTGTTTATATGACCAACAACTAGAAATCAGCAAGTGGCAAGTGGAGATTAACGATGATGTTATAAGTAAACCACCCTCCGCATCCCTCGACAATTCTGCAACGTATAACACTATTCGTTCGTTGGCAATTTTCAGCGATCGTCCGTCACCTATCGTTCATCAACGATCGTCTCTTTATCCTTGCGTTCGTCAACGATCTCACTTATCGTTCGTCAAGCGAAGAAATCGTTCGTCGAGAAGCGGGCTCGGTCACTTCCACTGCCTCTCTACGTCGCTGCCATCGCCATAGCCCATGCAAGTTTTCCTCGAAGGGAGAGCTCCGACCCCAAATTGTTAGAGGCGCTGCTGCGATCCACAGAGGTATTCTGCTCGATTTCTCTTAAGAAATTACGCCTCGGATTGGACTTCGAATAATTTTGTTGCTTTTGATCCATCAGCTGGAATGTCCTTGACCTAAATGGTGGCAAGTAGTTCGAGGTTTTGATGCGAAGAGCGATGATGTGTTGCGGCGCAACGGCCTCCGTTATGGCCATTAAGTGGACAAACATTCGCTGGACAGCTATGTTTCGGTGTTTACTCAATTACTTTCAAGCTCCACTGGCATTTCAAGACGTATTGTTGCCTGATCTTGATCCTTGAGGTTTGTTTGAGTCTCTGTTTGCATGCTTTGCGTGTTGTTTCTTGTGATTTTTTAGCGTATGGATTTATGCTTGCAGCTTGATTATTGAGTGAATCGTGTGTTATCGGTAAGTTTCACGTCTAGAGGTATCCGTCAGCGATTCGCTACATTGCGATTTCTCCTTCGGTGCTTGAAAAAGGTGACTGGAATTTGTATTAGTTTCCTTTTTCATGTAATGGATTGTTGTAGGATTGGAACCTTACATGAGTTTACGTTCAGATCATAGAATTTTCATCCTGTTTGAGGATTAGTGTGATAATTGCCTCGTCGTTCATAATGTAATTTACGGTTACGTAGTTTGTGAATTCAACGATGTGAAGTGTAGTCATTCAAGTGCAATTCTGCTAAGATTGTGAGATGAGTTTGTCGGATTTGTGGCTTAGGGCTTAAAAGAGTATTGCTACAAGGTAGCCTTGCCGATGTTCCTCGAAACCTTTAACCATGTCGTTACCGTCACTTTTAGACGACGTGCCAAGCGTCAAATCATACTATGGAATTTTGACAGGATTGACGGCTTTAAAGCAGATGCAAGGCCGTGAATTTTGTTTCAGCTGTAACGTGACGGGTAGCCACGTACCCACTACTGTATTTCATTCCTTATTGGTTAAAGTGCGCAACATGTCTTGGTTTATAGAGCACCAATTTTCACAAGGCCCTCAAAAACTTTTGGAAAATGCCAATAAAAGCCAAATAAAGGTGATTGGGTTATTTGCTTCAAAGGTACTACATCGTGCTTCCCGATTGTTTCGTGCCTTTGGTGCTAGTAGCCTTCAACGAGGCTGCAGATAAAATGGAATGCGCATTCTAAAAAATCCTCTATGGAATCAGCCAATGAGTCTATCTCAATGTTCGATTCTGCAGCCCAAGTACAATCCTCATCCTTACAGTTGCATTTCTCATGTTACATTTTATGTGACTTGCGTGTGATTAAGTAGGAAAAAATTGGAAGGGCGTAAACTCTTGTAGTGACGCTATTTTTAAAATTCCCAAACTACTTTTACTGTCAGTTTGAAGTCAATAATATTATGCTCTCTTATCTTGGATTTCAACATAAAATTACACTTATGAAATCAACATATGCTGAAAAGTTTTCACCTGAGTCCTGCATAGGCAGTTTTGCGAAAGGTCTCCACCAGCCTATGATCTCAATTCTCCAGAGCGATTGTTTCCTGAGCTACGATTTTCTGAATATTAGGAGTAACTTGGATTCGCAATCTCGTTCTTAAATTGTGTTAAGAAAATGAATTAGTCCGTGTTGGTTGATTGGATTCACGGGTCCTTCTAGTCTCTAGATTCTATATCGTCGTTTCTGTTTTAATAACATTTTCCATAGACATTTCGCAAGTTTAAAGTGTCTCTTCTTTTCCATGTGTCTCTGGAAATTTCACAGCTGCTGTTCCATGCCAAGTTGAATAAGGAGTGTGTGCTCTGATGACCTTCGCTCAACAGATTATGATATGCATTAAAATTCATCGTCTCCATTCTGTCATTCTAAAAATTGACTTACTGAATGAGAGTTGGTTGCAGTTATTTCAACTTGCTGGTTCACATGGATATAAACCTTCATTTGATGGAACATGTGAACTGCCTTACAGCAGCTGTGGATCTTGCTACTGAGTTTGTTTAAATTCGTGTCTTTAATTGCTATCATCCATTAAAAAATCAAGGATGCATACTTCTTTTATCAATCTTTTACAGTTGATCACCGCTCGTTTTTCTTTTTTCTTTTTTCTTTTCTGTAATTTGGATACATTTTTGGTCGG
Source organism: Physcomitrium patens (assembly GCF_059467195.1). NCBI lineage: Eukaryota > Viridiplantae > Streptophyta > Bryopsida > Funariales > Funariaceae > Physcomitrium > Physcomitrium patens. The sequence continues at coordinate 7,435,987 of NC_143432.1, forward strand.
ACACAGCCTTAAATTTGTGTCTTCCTGCAAAGCTTGATTGAAAAAAACACAATCAATGGTGCGAGTGTTCTGATTATTAAATCGTATCAACATCACTGAAATTCACAATATGTTACGTGTATATTAAGTTCTACAAAGTGACTTATGCAAGTAGGAGATAACATATTACGATAGTAACAAGTCATTGTCATTCACCACGTTCACGTTCCGTTCTCTTTGCCGAATATACTTGCAATTTCTCCGTTTCTACACTATTTAATGCGTAGGATATACCAATTAGATTAGTTGATTGGTTTCTACGTGACTCGTAAACAGGAATCCAGATATTCTTCATCAATTGTTTTTTACGAAGACACAGCAGGCTGCAGTTTCATTCCGACTTTACAAGACATTGAAGTGCTGAGAGCAAATGACTCCTAGATGTCCACACTAGACCTTTGTATGTAGATTGGCAAGGATTGATTGTGAAGGGTATACATACTCACCCCGATGATTGTGTCAAGTACCAGGATGATTCTTGGCGAACCCCATTCAGTATAATCTTCATTCAACATCCTGTATTTGTTCAATTTCTGTGTTAGTCTGAAGGGCCGAGCAATGGCGTCATGATCTGATGTTTCGTATACTACATTTACAACTGAAACCGTCAGGCTTTGATAATCCAGAAAATCTATTGGATTTCACTAGGACATGTGGGTCCGTAGAGATTGATCATAAATTCTACCAAGCTCACCCAGTTGTACGCTTTTGTGCATTTGCAAGCATGTCTCCTGAGATTGTGTGTAGAGACAGGGAGGAAAGTATGAAATTGCATGGTATTTCCAATCGCCACTGTATGCTTGTATCTTCATTATCATGTTGTAGCAGGTTTCCACTGTCTTTGATGACATGAGATAACAAAGACTAGAAGGAATGCAATTTGGGTGTCTCTGGTTGTAAGTTGGAGTGTTTATTTTATTTATTGATGTGGTTTATTTATTTACTTATTTATTTTTGTAAACCATGAATGGAGATTGTTACCGAGGGATAGATGTGCAAGTAGGGAGCTCCACTGTTTTAGGGTTTTGAGGTGAGGTGAGTGCGGCACTGACTGTGAAGGTAGTCTACTGCGGAAAACAATCAAATGGTATGTGAGTGCAATACAGGAAATGGTTTGGAATGTGTGAACGTTGGTTTTTTTGCTTTTGTAAACTGAAAAAAATAAATATCTAGAAGAAAACAACCTATTTTATCTTCTCCAAGTGGTGAGTTTTTTAAACAGGTTTTTGAAGGAGTTATATATTCTTTGAGCCAAATTTAAGATTGTGACATTTGACAAGGATGTAGTGCGAGCAAAAATATAATGTTTTGCTAGTTATGTCATTATTTCAGGTTTTACAGTGCAAGAATTTTACAACAATTTTTTTAATGATTATTTTAGCCAGCTAGGAAAGTCTATGAATATCATAGAATATTCTTGATATGGAGAAAAAATCTAAGAAAATTATATATTAACCTAAAAGTTGGATCTATAGAAACAATAATAAAAGCAATCAGTCATATCACCATATAGAACAACAATAGATATTTGTACGTTTTAAGTATAAAACACTTTTATCAATACAAAAGCTATATAAAATCAACATTTTAGAAGTTAGAATTGGTTCCATTAAAAGTTCAACTGAAAGTTGTTTCAAAAATCTTTTGAATTAACTTTTTAAAGTACTCTTGGAAATAATAGCTAACATAGGTTAAATTTTAGAAGAAGGATGATTATAATTTGACAAAATAAAAATTTGGGATTTTTTTAATTTATAAGAATAATAAAAAATCACATAATTAGATGATAGTTCTAGGTTGCAAATGACACGAGTTATATAATCAATCACACAAAAATCAGAATACATATTTAGTTGGTCCCTGAATCAATACAATGTCTTAAAATATATTGGGACCAATATGGTGGTATATAAGATTTTGGAGATATAAAATGAGAAAAGCCTTTTGACCAATTGGAGGCTATGACAGCAATTGAGATGGAAGAGTGTTATGTTACATTGGTATGAGAATATTATGCCTCCAAATTCTTTTAGCATATAGAAATCGTTTCACATACTTTTCTATAAAGTTAAATAATTTGGATTGCATTAATAAATAGTTGGAACATTAAAAATTAAAAAATTAAAAAAAAAAAAAAAAAAAGAAAAAAAAAGAAGCAATGTGCCTAGTTTGCAATCACTTAGTCTATGCTTAGTAAATAATTAGAATTTTATTTATAAAAAATTAAATTAAATTAAATTAAATCTCTATATAGATTTTTTAAAATTAAATCAATTTTTTAAAATTTCTTTAAATTATTTTTAATGAATTTATATATTATCATTTGTAAATTTAGAGTGTTAATTACTATAAGAAGTAAAATCAAATTTAAAAGTTTTATCAATAACTTTAGCTTAGATGTGATATATGTTACAAAATTGTAATAAATGAAGTACCAAGATTTAAGATAGAGGTTAGAAATTTTCCTATAATTCAAGATATTATAACTTAGAATCACATTCTACATATGTTATCAATATAAATATTACAAAAATATAGATAAAGTTTATATTTATATGATCCCACATCCCAAACACTTGGTTGAAACTATTGTTAAATTAATGGCTCACTTTTAAAGACGTATTGATGAAAAGCTTTGGCATTGTAAAAATATATATATATATTAAATATAAGAAATTAAATATTTTTTAGAGAAACCTAATTAAAAAAAAATTGTGATGTTCTATAGATGTGCAGAAGGAATTAAAATGTAATAAAAAATAAAAATAGGAAGACATATTATCATATTCTTAATCATTTAGAATTCATGTAATGGAATACTCTGTTAAACTAAAAAAAAAAAAAAAAAAAAAAAAAAAAAAAATCTAATTTACTTATAAATACAAAAATTAAATTCTGAAAATTTTGAAAAGTCTAATTTTATGTTCAATTGGCATAAACTATAGATTTGTCCGAATTCCAAGAAAAACAATGTTAAATTGGATGATTTGGTACCTAAAAAATTAGAATCGATTTCAAGAGAGTAAAAACAAAACCATAGAATTCTAGGAGTCTACTACACATGCACACTATCAACTTCTAAATTGATTTTGCATATGTTTGAAATTACAAATAATCCCATCAAATATGAGATTAGGTTTCATTAATCATAATAAAACCTATAATATGCTTCTCAAGTTAGAGGCTTTTCCACGTTTTTTTCAAGGGAACAAATAACATTGTTCTATCACTTCTTTCATGGATTAAACACTTCAACTAGGTATGATTAGTACTTAAAAGATTATGTTTGTAGAAAATCTAAGCACAAAATAATGCCATATATTCCAAAACATGAATATAGGCTAACAAGGAGACATGTCAAAACATTTGGAACAAACTACATAAACACAACAGATTTTTTTTAAAAGACACCAAAAAGAAAATTATGAAATCACTGCAAGTTATAAATAAACTTAAGTTGCAAAAGTGATTATAACATCTAAACATAAAATGTCTATTACATAAAAATAAAAATAAAGTGCTCCTTGTAGTGGGTTACTAGTTCACAATTCAAATTGAATGAGAAGAAGCAACTAAGGTAGGTATAAAACTTAATATATGATAAAATATGTTGAATATTACCTATAAATAAGATTTTAGAATTTTCAATGCTAATAAAATTAAACCACTTTAATTTTTTTGGCAAGAATACTCCATACATGTCAACAAAAAGAAACAAAAAACAAAATAAAAATCACAGTGTAACCAAATCCAATATCAATCACCAACTGCCAACAGGGCCATAGATTTGTGTGCACAAGAGATGCATCAAGACAGTAAAGGATATTGAGCATTAATGGCATCTACAGTGCAATGCAGTTGCTGAAATGCTACAATGCAGTATACACTAAACCCATACTCTCTTTTTTGTCATTGGGTTTTTTTTTTTTTCATCTGCATAAGTGTATATAAACCTTCTGAAATGAACAATGGCCTATGTGTGAATTAATTGTTTTTCCCATGCTTTGTAAGGTCTTACCCATAATTTCTCACATACTCAGGTGTCTGTTGTGATCAATAGTTGGAAAAAGCCAGTTATCCTCACAATACCTCCAGAATCACATACATAAAATAAAAAATGGTAAAAAATCACATAAATCACAAAAATTGAAAATTGAAAAATTAAAAAGGGGGGGAGGGAGCTGACTTTGCTGGTTTTCAGGAGGACAAGTCTCAGGAGCCTGCTTCTGCTGCAGTGGCTTCTGCTGCTGCCACTACAAACAGTAGTAATAGTAGTCATGGTAGTAGTAGAAGTAGTAATAATAAGTAAGAACAATGGCTCCCCAACACTCAAGATCACAAGTGCCAGTGGTGGCTTTCAACTGCAACTCTGCTGCCAGGTTTCCCTTCATCACCACCTTCAAAAATGTCATCATACTATTGTAAGCCACCATGTTGGACTGTGAAACACAGGCAAAAGAAATTTTACATTGTAAAACATAATAAAAAAGACAAAGAAGAAGAAAACGAAACCCTAAAAATTTGCACAAAGGTGCTATGCTATTCTGTGGAGACTTGGGCACCAGTAAAAGGGGACCTCCTCCTCTTCTCTTCTCATGTGGAAGGCAACCAACAACAGACTTCCCTTCCCCTTCATAACCTTTTTTCCCTGCCACCTTTCTCTGGGGTCATCTTACTCTTTGCTCTGGCAACCACACATTCTCACACACACACACACAAAATACAACTTGAATTCAAATTGTGCCAAATATTATTATTATTAAAATAATGCATCCAAAAGGGGAAAGAGGTGCTGCTGCTGATGCTGCTGCCCCTTCTGTGGGTGGGCAGGTGGAAGGGGGTGTTGGAGGGGGGCAGAGTATTTGAAATACATTTTGTTCGCAAAGATATATATATATATATATATATATTCAGGGGCTGCAGGGGAAAGGGGAGGAGGTGGGTCTTTCTTGGGCAGGGGAAAAGAGAATCTATCAAATCAAACTCGTGCCATGCACTTACTCTTTTCTACTGTAGTACCCATTTGAAGCTTTTATTGCAACCTAACCCCACCTCCTGTTTCAACTGTAAGGTATGCTTTGCCCTTTGCTTTGTGCTAATGAGGCCATGTAATCCATCTTGCCAGGGGAGGGGGTGAATTGAAATTGTCCGTAAATATGTTGCAGATGAGTTGATGATGAATGTTGTTGTTTTGTTGTTGTTGTATGTTTTTGATGATGTTACATTTGTGTTGAGGTCAGTATATACCAGTCTTAGAAGCAGTCATTGCAATCACCTATTTTTATTTGGTTACCAGATTTTTATTTTATTTTTATTTTATTTTTTGAGAAAAAATGTAAACATTTGGGATGAACAAGACTTCCTTTTTTATTCTTGAAAAATCCATCACTGTTACATCACTTTTTAAAAATTTGACTTGAGATTTTGTAGACTCTTTATTCTTAGTTTAAAACATATATATATATATATATATATATATATAATTCGTATTAATTTGTGATTTATTTATATTAATAATTTTTAATAATAAAATATGTAATTAAAATATTATATATACAGGGTATTGTGAATATCATCACAGTTTTTTCTACTACCACCAAAGCTTGTCAACCATTTGACATGTTTCTTTTTTTTATTTAATTTTAAATGCAAAAATTATTCTATCAAATAGTTTGAAAAGAATTAAACAAAAAAAAAAAAAAAAAAAAAAAACTTGATTGATGTGGAAGAAAGTGAAGAAAGGTAGTATGTGGTGGATGTGAGGTTGTGGTGGCAATAGCAAAGATTGTGATAGCATTACCAATATGATACATATTTTTACATATATATGAGATATATTTTATTTTTAAATATTTAAATAAAAATAAAATAAAATAATTAAATATATTGATTTTGGGAATTTCAAGAACATAAAATTATTTTTAGATTCTTTAAAGTACATTTATTTATTTATTTATTTATGATTTTTTTAAATGTAAAATAGAATAAAATAAAATATATAAATGAAACTTTTTTCTTATTTTTAATTATGTTTTAGCTCTTATAAACAAAATACAAAAAAAAACAAGTATATATATATATATATCAAAGTAATTTACATAATTTCAGACATCAATAATTGACATTTTATTTTTAACCAACATATGTTCATTGGTAATATTTTATTAATATAGCTCAGTGTATGATTTTGTACTAAAAACAATTTATAGTTAATGAAACCCATTGATCTAAGGTGAGAACTCCACTCCTGAGCCTCGGATTCGCCACGTCGGTATGGAACTAGGTTTGGTCACGCTCCGTCTCAAGCGTGGTTCAGACGACCCATTCGTCCTGCACAGCTCCATTCACAACCCACGCGGTGATGGGGCCTTGGCCTACAGGCTTCACGCACACGAGCCTGGTCGCCATGTGGGCATTGTATCTCCACGTCAGCTTCATCCACGTGGAATCCTTTTTCACACATTTTTCGTGCCGGTCTCGATGGACGGGCTTCTCAGCAACCGCCCCCAAGAGGTTGGAACCTCGGAACTAGCTGGCTCTCTTTCACACGCAGTGTATGTATGAATGTGTATATATATATATATACTCATATGTTTTTTTTATTTATATGCCATGTTGTGATATTTTAGACATTACTTTATTTTAGTTTAATTTCTTTTCGAGTCTTCATTCAATGGATGCATATTTTTATCTACCCTAGCAACAATACATATGCCTTATTAAAAAAATTAAAAAGTGAAAAGAAGATTGAATCTGAACCCTCACCATTAGCAGGGTGACATGCGGAAGAAAATTACCTGGTATGCTGGAGACATGGAATTTGAAGGTGTGAACAGGGAAAGATTTCATCTACATACATACACATACATACATACATGCATATATTGTGAATCGTATGAAAAACCATTCATCTAAACCCTGGACTGAGTCAGAAAGATTTGAAAAAAGAGAAGATTTTCCCTCATTCATTTTTAATGTCAATGCATAATTATTGTTACTATCCCCGAATTCATATTTTTTCTTTGAATAAATGTAATAAAAGTAACTAATCATTTCCACCAAAAAAAGAAAATGACAAAGGCCATTAATGATGGTTGTATGCCCATTTTTGCCTTCTCTCCCTCTCTCTCCCTCTTGCCCATATACTTTCAAAAACCAAACTTTGTTGTCATATTACCAAGTCCGAGGAACCAGAAACTGTACAGGTGTAGGGATGTGACATTTTTATCATTAAAAAAATTATGAATTTGTGTGTGTTTCTGTACAAAGATACATTTGTATTTGTTTATTCACAAATGCACATATATATTGTCTCAAACATGCATTGGATAAAAAAAGCGCAGTGCACCTTCCTAACCATGTCATTCCACTACAATGCACGGATTCACTCACAAGGATTGTAAGTATGGACCCCATTGGTCCTAATCCTATTAAAAAAATTAAACTTGGAATATCCATATTCAAAATTAAGAAACCATTTCAAGTTTAAGGAAGCCAATTGAGAATCAGTTTGCTTGGGTAGTTGTGCATCATTTCCTCTCAAATTGTGTGTTTGGTTATTTCTCAACACTTCTATTTCCACAATGTTCATGGAATATCCCCAAAGGAATCATATCTCAAAAAACAACTGAGGTATACATACTTATCTTTATTTAGTCAATTGCAAATGTACATGTACACATCCAAAGAGGCCAAAATACTTAAAAGCATACACTCATTGTCACATGATGTTATTTCAATAAATGATGATATCCATTGAGTTGATGGGCAATTTCACAAATCTGTGCAGTATATGATTTATTTATTTGTTTTTTTTTTGTTTTTAGAGCACAAAATACTCATTTGTTGAAAATGTCACTAATATTATTTTTCTTTTCTATTTAGTACTAACAACAGTTATTTTGTGTCAAATTAGACATGATAGTATTAAGTTGAGCTAAACACACGGATAAATTAAATTCATATTATTTTGGAGAACTTGTTATTGAACCATTGTACATTGACATTTGAGATAATGATAATAATAATAATAACAGGACACCTTGCTCTTTAACTTATAAGTTCTATGTTTATATGACACCTGAATTTTCTTTTCACTAGTTGAGTTTGTTTTTCTTTTAAATATAATAAGGTTAATGTGTTAGAATGACTATAACAAAATGTATCTAAGCATCCATCAATCTATTAAGGCATTATGAGTCATTTTTGGATATAACAAGGTAAGACCTCCAATTTGGTAGCATTAGCTTACTACATTCTACACCATCCTTGTTCTAAAACTACTGTTCATGTCCACTCTTACAAAATACATTTTTTGCTTAATAATGTCTATATCTATTGCAAAAACGTAGATAGAATTCTCTGATAACAAACCCTAGAATCTTGTCAAAAACATGCTTAAAATAGTTTCTAATAGCTATATTTTTGAAGTATGATGCCTCTCATCCTTCATATATCCAAATTCAAAATTCTAAGTTTGTCACATAGCATACAAAAATAAATAAATAATTTTATCCTAATCTTATTTTATGTTTTATATATATATAAAAAAAAAAACAAACAAAATCAACACCAAACCCTAATTTATATCTTCATTGTTCCACACAACACCTTCATGGTCCTCCAACTACAAAACACTAGTGTTTGCTAAACAAGTAGAATAGAAGTGTGAGAATATGATGTCTATAGAAAAAGTCGAATAACAAGGGTTAAGGAGGTGGCCATTGGCTCCACCATAGCCCATCACAAATGCCATTCATTGCATGGAGGTGTTGCTTCTTGGAGGAAAGAAAAGGTTTTAAAAGTAAAAGTAAAAAAGAGAGAGAAAGAAAAACAAGGTGGCTTATCTTTTGAATACGAAAGATAAGAGGAGACAAAAGCGGAGGAGAAAGAGGAAGGAGGGGGGACATGAGCCCTGCTTTGAGTTCCCTGTGGTTCCCTTGGGTTCACCGGCGTTCCCATGACTGGCTCAATGCCTACGCTGCAGCCACTGCGCTCATAAATAGTGGGTGATTGTGGTGTGTGTGTGTGTGTTCCCTTCCTTCGTCCGGCCCTCCTCTCGGTACCTTCGTGTAGCTGTAAAAATGCCTCAGAAAGGGCTCCATGTCTTGAAGAAGCGGGCCTTCTTCCCGGCTCGGCGCTCCTCCGGTGTGCAGGACTGTATAATCATTGTGTCACTCTATTTTTTTTCCCATTGGCACCCTGCGTGACCCAACAAGTTCCCCAACCCCCATTCAAAGCCAGGTTCTGGACCCCTGCTGACTACACTGGGCTGGGTGGAGGGTGAAAAATCCCTAATTCTGATTTCCTGAAAGGACCACTCGGTTGCACCAAGGGACCGACCCACTGGAGGTCTTACGAGTGTTTTATCACTTTGTTAACTGGGTGTTTCAGAGTTCAGGAATTGATTGAGAAAGTTGTTTGCTTTGAACCCAACAGCTGAATTTTCATCCGCTTTCAGTTTCAGGGAAAGAATAGGGGAAGAAGATTGGATTGATGCTCCCATGCACTATCGTTTTCAGTTGGAGTTAGGCAGGGGCAGGAATACTGACCTCAAATACAAATTGAATAATTTTATTTTCAAAGGAAAATGTGGGTGAAATTTTCCAAAATTGGTACGCTGCAGTTTTTGTTTTGTTTTTGTTTTTGCATTGAGATTTGCAAAAAAGAAGCTTCACAAACCCAAGGAGCAGTTGCCCTTCCCTCTTAATGACCTAAAAGACACCCAACTTACCTCGGCTAGACCAAAGGCCAGAGGCAGGAAGGACACAACAAACTGTATTCAAATGGCATTGTATTAGGTGGGGTACAATATCAAGAGGGAGAGCAAAAAGATACTATTGGAGGTACAGGAGAGGGTTTGTGGTGGGGAAAAAAAGAAACAAAAAACAGAAAACAAAATAAAAATCTAGACAATTTGCATGCCCATTAACGAGTTCTTTATCTAAACTCTCTCGTGGGTTCATTGATGAACAAGAGGCCTGCAGTGACCGACAATTTGGTGGAAATGACAGGTGTCCTTTTGTTTGGCCTCATTCCGCTTAGCAACTAATGAACCAAATCATTGCACATTAGCATTCTGGGTGTTCTTTTAATGCCCAAGATTAGAAACGGACAAGATTCGGGTTGGAAGGTAACTTTGCTTGTGATCCTGCGTGAGAATAGTGCAAGATGGTATGAGTGGGTTAGTTGGAGGATTATATTAGTGTGTGAAAGAGGGGGCTAAATTATAGGGAAGCTAAATTGGGTCAAATTTTGAGGGGCACTCACAGCACGACGTTTTGTTCCCTTGGGAACAGGGAACAGGGAACGGGAACCTCGTCAAGGGAATGATTGGGAGAATGCACCCATTTTTTTGTGTCATCCAAGTTTGTCATCTATGTCGTCATCTTCCCCTTGTCGAAAACTCAGGACCACTTCACCCCCATGTTGCGAAGATTTCCAATACAAATTAAGAACCCTATAAGAGATAATATCGGTTAAAGATGAAATGGGTGTTAGAAAAAAGAGGCACACATTTGTAAGCCCAGACCTAGAGAATGTAGATATCAGATCCATTTTCGTTTTTTATTTTATGTTACGCTATTTGTGTTACGGTGAAGCCACTTGGATGATCCTTTGATGCTTTCCTTAGAACTGAAATAGAAAACGTGGACAATGGTGCCTTGCCCTAATGGAACCCAGCTGTTCCTAGAACTGTTACTTGGGTAGATTTCCCAGAAAAGAAAAAGAAAAAAAGGAAAAGGGGGGTTAACCGTAACTGGTGACAGAAACATGGAAGTGCCCTGCAGGTTCTCAATTTCTGTGGCGGAATTGGTACCCGGTTGATACCTGATACTGGATGCACAGAAAATCCACACAGCTCCTCGCATCCAAAATATTTCAATAAATCTTTTACCCTGTAAAAAAATCGTACACAAAATCATTTGTGGACAATTAGACAGGGTAATTTTTTTTGCATGAATGTTGGACAAATGAAGTAAAAAGGTCAGAGTTTGAGCTGTGTACCTATTCTGCAAAATTGGTTCTCCAAGACTTTTGGTTCCTGTTAATCATTCCAAATATTACATGCAGGGAAGCAATGAAGAAGTTTTATTTTTATTTTATGTAATTAGTTTATATTTTTTCCCTCTCTAGCATGTAGCTTATGTCTCAAATTGTGCTGAGAAAGAGTCATGTGCCATGCTTGTAACTTCAGTACCTTTTTCTATCAAACACATTAATAGAAAAATATGAACTAACTTTTGATGATTCATGCAGAAATTTAATGCTTGACACACTTTGTTGTAATTGTGTTATGATAAAGGGAAAATGTTTTGGATGGTCATGCCAAAACAATTCTACAAACAATGACCATAAATGTTGGTCAGCCTGATCTGTTTGCTTTAAATATGATAGTTTGTTATCAACATCCATGATCTCTTATAGTATAGAATGAAGAAAAATTTAAAGAGGAAAGGTGATTTTTGGAAGCAGGTTTTATTTGACAATTAGTTTAAATCAATCAACTGAAGATACCTTTTAAGGTGTATTGAAGGATGAAATATTTAAAAATAACAAGTGTATTAGATATAAGTGATTTTTGAATTATACTTTTTATGTTTGATCATAATTAAACTCTCTTACATACACTTTATTCTTCTACTTTACCAATTTAGTCTTGACCAATTCCTCACTATTATCCTTTCATGAACAAAGGAAAATTGGTAATCATTCATCTTTTAAATAACAGTAACTATTCTCAATATGCATTTTTTTCCAACTATTCTTCTTGTTTGAATTCAACATGTTTTGAAGAAAAAATATATACACTAATTATGTTTTTCAAATAAATTTGAATTTCATGAAAATACATTCAAACCTGATTCTGAAAAATAATAATTAATAATAAATTGGAATCATATAAAACATAATAGTATGATTTAACTTTCGAATTTAACCAAGGTGTAAACATGGAGAGGATAAGGAGTGTTTAATTTGTATGCATCTTATATGTTGTTTATCATTTGACTCTTTGTTGATATTAAAAAATCATTCTTTCTATTAGAACATAAAGCAGGATATAACCAAGAAGGAACCCATAATTCCAATGAGATGAGTAAACCTTGCATTATAATTACACACACACACACACACACATATATATATATATATATATAGTTCCCATAAAGCAAAAGAGTCAAAACTTGAAACATGTATGCACAAACACATGAATGGATGAAATAACTGCCACAAGTCAACAGCATTCACTCCACAGTTGGTTTCAACATCCAAACACTTTTCATTTTTTTGTCTTTGTTTTGTTATATTGTTTTTTTCTCTCACCACAATCAAGCAAAATTCTACACCGTGATGATCATGTGCAAGATGAATTTGAAGAGGCGCCCTGTGGTAAGTACCAGCAGCGAATTAAATCCTACAAAACTGAACATATATATATATATATTTAAATACACACACACAAGTGCTGTTTTTACTTGGCTTCTATGGAACTGATACTTTTACTTTACTTTTTTCTTTTTCCCCTACTTCCGAAGTGCTAACAGTTCCGTGGCAAAGGGCGGAGGTGTTGGTCCCCCACCTCCGTCTTTATGGCGAACAGGACACCAGGCTCGGGTTTAAGGACGCCAGGTTCGGTGCCATGGCGCCAGGCTCGGTCACAGGACCTAGTCCTCCGAGGGGGCTACACTGAGTCCAGAACAACTACAAAAACAGGACGGGCTGGGCGAGACTTCCCACACAGACCCGCGCCAGAATAAAATAGCTGATTAGGTCCCCCCCCCGCCATAACCCCTCAGCTAATCCCACTCTACTTAGTTAGCGTGGGCTTTTAATGCCGGGCTAATTATGCCCCCCCTTAGATTCCCCCTCCGGGTTCCCCCCTTCGACCGGGTCGTCCCACATTCGCCCCTCTTTTTTCCTGCGGGGGGGGGGGTATCTGGGACCATTTTTTAGGGATCCTGCGGGCAGCAGGATTGGATTGCCCCAGAAATGGATGAATGCAGAACTAGGAGATGTTTTCCGTTCATCTATATCCGCTCCTGGACCTGCCCGTTCAAGGTACTGGGTTTCTGGGTATGGATGGTTTGAGATGGTAGTTCTCCAGGCTTTTCAGAATGTCTTGAATCCTTTTTTTGTGCGTAGTCTCTCTCTGCTTTGGGTTGTTTGCATGAAAACTCAGTCTACGTGAATAAGAAAATACATTTAACTGGGAGCCTTGTTGAAGCACCATTGTGTGGTTATAATATAGACCTTGCTTTTGTATGAATATTTTTGTTTATTTTTTATGTCTTTTTCTTTCATGGTTTTTATTTTTATTTTTATTATTTTCTAATATACTGGTCGGTGATTTTATCTGTTGATTAAAAAAATATAAAATAGACATAGGAAGAAGGAACAAAAAAAAAAGAAAAAGAGAAAGAAAAGGCATTTGTAGAAAAACGAAATGATGAATTGATTATTTTTACTAAAAGACCACCAATAGATTTTGGGATCATCAATCCTCTTCTGCACCAAAATAAACATTAAATTTAGTAACTCAATACCAATATTTTTTCATCTGTGTTTTTTTTTTTTTTTTTTTTTTTTTTTGTAAGATTGCATGGTGGATTGTAGCCCAAAATTGTTGAGATTGCTTTAACAATGATTTTTCCTTAGTCTCAACTGTTTGTCTGTATGAACACTGTACCAATAATTGGCAAGCCACAAGTTGATTCACATGTATCATTTAAAAATGAAAATGAAAGAAATAAAAATAAAAAAAATCACTTACGTTTTGGTTACGCTTGAAGAAAAGATGTGATAAATTTAATGTTTATTTTGGTGCAGAAGAGGGTTGATGATCCCATAATCTATTCACTACATAGCTTTCAATATGTTCAGCATCATCAGAGCAATTACACCACTCCCTATCCATCCAGTTATTATTCATATCATTATTATTGAGTTTTATATTCAATATTGATTTTTAAAAGAGGAATGATCTGAGCATGTGATGAAATCTTGTAAGCTTGAAGAGATCTTTGGGCAAGAGAAATAGTGTTAACAGGAACCTGCAGCATGACCCACTTAGATTCAAAAATCTCTTCCCTTTGCAGGGCAAGCCAGAAAAAAAAAAAAAAAAAAAAAAATCGTTTTTAAAATTTTCTTATAAACTTTTATTATATGCTGGAAGCAAGTCAGCTGCTGTATTTCTTTATCCAAGTAGTTCTGGATACCCATTAAAAACAAAAATTACAGATAACCAGGCCATTCTTCACATAAAAAACCAAGAAACAAAAGTGAGTAAAGAAGCCTTCATTTAATTTTGTAGTTTCTCAATTAGTAATTTTGATCAAGGTTCAGTCAACGAAATTGTACAGCCCTTTTGACCACTTGACTCACACTGGTACAAGAATCATCAATTATTTTAATCAGCCCTGTTCTGGATTCACTAATCAACATCTAATCCATTTCTTGGGGGAATTGAATGAGGGGGGGGGGTTACCACAGACAAGATTCTAGAACCAGTGAGCTGGCAAAAGAGACTCAGAGGGGTTGTGAAAGGGGATGGTGGAGAGGGTATGGAGGGGTGCAGATTCATGGAGAGTTTTTAGCTATCTGCTTCTCAACCTGATGGATAGGCTTTTTTCAAAATGTTTTCCCCCTTCCCAAGGCTACAGGTCAAAAAGAGTGTGCTTTGTTTGGTTAGAACAATTGTCCAACACAGCACTTAAAGGAACTTGGGTGGGGGAGTGTGCAGGCTGCCAAGAGGGGTAGTGTGAACTGAACCCATAACATTCTTTTTACCAATCCACTGTGTGATGGGGGGAAATTTTAAAAAAAAAAACAAACAAACAAACAAACAGAAACAAAAAACACACTGGTCATCTGGACAAGGCCTGGACCAGAATTCTAAGCCAATTCTGGGGTCTCCAGGGCATGGAGTTTGAAAGGGCATTGGGTCTGCCGAGGCGAGGAGGAGCTGCCTATGATGTTGGCTCACTCTCCCCACATCCTGGATTTTTGATATCATGAGTTTGTTGTCCTACTTCTATGCCTTGGGAAACCCTAATGAAACAGAGCACTTTCCTTGGAGCTCTGCCAGGGGAGAATTAGGGTTTTGGTAGGTTAATTGTGATTTCTAATGGAGAATGATGACTTGGAAGGTAAGGATAATGCCTGTTCTGGTGAAATTTTAAACATGGAAGGTAGAGGAATGCATGTTTAGATGGGAATTGCCTTGTGGTTGAACACTAGAATATATTTAGTGCAAAATAATGACAACAGAATACCACCAGAAAATTCAAAGAGAAGATGATGGGGTACTATCAATTGAGAGCATACACCCCAGGTGATGTATTATCAAAGGTCACAGACCACAGGGGAGCCCATTTTCTTCAAAAATACAAATAGCCAAATCAGTGTGACTCCTTCAATTGCCATAATGGGATCACACTGAAGCTGGGGCTAACAATTTTCCCATTATTTTGAAGGCTAATACATAGCTTTCAAGAGCCATAACCCAATTCAATACTGAGGTGTGGAATGTATTGCCCTTGGAACTGGAAACATTTATGAGATAAAATTGACTTCAGAGAAAAAACAGAATTGGGTGTTGTGTGACACCAATATTTGGGTAATCAAGTTCTGAACCAAAAGCAAAAGCAAAATCTCACTAGACAATGACAAAAAGTCACTGTTGCCTGGATAGAGCTACTTATGCTCACATAATTTTTTGCCACCAGTGATGTCAAAGCCAAGTCATGCGCATTCCCCCTTTCAGCTGACCTCCTTTCTTTTGTCTGTAGTAAAACTGACTACAGGGAGATGAAAATTTAACTGATTTTTTCTGCAGCTTCTGCGACCTGTACAAAACCCCAATTTAGTGTTAAAAACAATGCAGAGAGGTAAAGGGCAGGAAAAATAAAAATTGGAAATAAATCACTGCCTCCATAATGTCTTTGTCTGATGTCGTATCAACCTCTTCTGTGGAGCCTCCAGTGCTTGGCTTCAATTGATAAACCCACGTGGTAAAATATGTGAAAGTGAACAATTCTACTTGGGCAATTTTTTTGTTTTCTTACTCTGCTCCATGGGCACAATGTACTGACACCAGAAGCCCATGGTCTTACCCCATGTGTTAAAGAGCTCAGATGGAAAACTTCACCCACACATGAAAAGATGTGTGTACTGTGTAGAAACAACACCTTCTGCAGTTCTAACAGGGAAGCTTACAATTTACTGGTCTCAGACGTGGCAGAGATTGGGATTCCTTTGAGTTGCCACTCTTCACACGTCAATTGGTTCCACTGGTTGCTTGCTCATAACTTCTCCTATGTAACAAATGCTTTACGTTACCTACCATTCTGAAGGAAGATTTTTTCTCCTGCTCAAGCAGACTGTTTACAAATGAGGATTTGCTTGAAGTTATATGGCCATTGCTGGAGTATACCAAGTACCTTTGATGTTTACCTTTTTTTGCATACACATGCTATAATTTGTTTTTCTACTGTACAGAGATTTGTGGGCAGAGATTTACTTGAATTTCTTGCACCAAGTGGAGCCAATTGTTGGGTAGAGCATTTGTTTGTAGGATTACACAGGCATTTACAACCACCCAGTTGAGGTGAAAGTCTCCTTTTATTGATTGTGTGTGAATGAGAGTGAAAAATTGAAAGCAAAAGAAGAGTGCAGCAGGAAAAGCAAACTTGATCAATTTTATCCATTGTAATTATTATAGAACAAGTGTCTAGTCATTGGTGATAATCATCATCTCTTTTGTGTGGAAAGGAAAAGGATTGAAAAATTGATGGCTCTTTGATTATACCTGGAGCAGAGTCAGCTCAGTCAAGATTTTGAAGGACCACTACTATTCTACTCCAGACTGCCCTTGTTAGTGATATTAAAAAAAGAAAAATATGTTCAATACCATTCAATTTTGGGAAAGTACATAGCAATCACATTTGCTATGATTCACCATAAATAGAAAGAAGAATATGATACCATTTGCTAACATATCTGTAGATTTATTCTTGCTGCTGGGGATGCAATATGAATGAATGGATGTAAAGATGAATTCACCCTATGTTTTTTTTTACTGTAAAAGACCAAATACACAATGTTATTCCCTCCAAATGTTTGTGATGTTGTAGCTTTTTTCCCCCCTCTCCACAACAGACATTCAAAGTGGGGGCAGAATAATTCAAGGCTAAAATAAATACATCCCAATTTGGGTGAAAAGTTAAATAAAGGATTAAAAGTGGTAGTATCTTGTGGGTTTCTCATGCCAACAAAAGCTGGCAACACTGTAGAATTGAACCCACTTGTTCCCACCTCTAAAGCTCATTTGTCAAGGTTAAATTGAGTTAAATGCCTGTGAAACTTATGATCTATAGCTTCCATTTAGAGGAACCAAATGCAAGAGGATTGTTTGAAGCAGCTATGTATTTGGCTTTTCAATGCCCTGGAAATGGAATGGAAGCCTACCTTTTGCTTGCACCAGCTTCAGAATGTGTGTGCCCAGCCAAAATGTACTTTGTCTTTCACTTGGTACTACTGTTTTGGTAACTAACCTCCATTCTTTTTTCTATTTATGGTGAATCATAGTGAAATGTGAAAAGCAGAGTAACTCAATCTCACAATCAAATCTTATTTCAAACTATTATTTTTCCTAGATTCTCAATTTCAAATATATATATATATATATATATATATATATGTATTTCTCTACTCCCCCTGTGAGCATTGTCCCATGTCTTCCACCACAATGGACGACCTGGAATTCAGTGCCACTTCCCACATCACAAACCCCATAGAATATCATTAGTTGACATTCCCAAGTACTGCCATGCATGTTCTCATGCTCACAGCAATTTCAAACCTCATTCAAAAAATCTTGCATAGAATGCCACTTTTCTTATCTGCAGGAATGGAGGGATTCCATGCCTCTCAATAACAAACCCATACAGCAAAAGAAAACCCCCACCTCCCCCAAAAGAACAAAGCATCCCCATGTCTGAAATTCTTCTGTACCACACACAGACTTTGCATAGAGGGGCCATTGACTTCCTCAAGCAAAGACAAACAACAATCCAGCTCAAATGCCATGTCTCCACACACACACAGTAAAGCCCCGTATACCAAAAGGCCACTGTCAACAACATTCTCCAAAAGTGCTGCACTCCAAGTATCCATCAGTACATTAAAAAGGGGTATGCAAGGGAGCAGGAGAGAGGGAGAGGGAGAGTAGTTGAGATTTCAATGGGAGGATGTAGTACTACCCCTCCAAGTGTAGAATTCCCAAAGCTGGGTACAGTACTCCCCCTTCCCCCAAAGAGGGGGATAAACACAGGCTTGGATGAGTGTTGACTTGGCAATGCAGCTGGGTGAGGCCAGGGGGTCAAACAGAATGCTATAGTGCAATGGATTAAAAAAGTCATTTAGCGATGGGAGAAGAAAAGGAGTAAAAAAAAGAGAAAGAGAGAGAGAAAGACAGAGAGGGGACATGTAGGGGGGGGGGAGACAGGGGATGGAGGATCTGAGAGGGCCCGGAAGAGGCAGCATTAAATGGAGAAGAAGCCCTGAGTAAATGCTCAAGCTTTGCCATGCTAAGTCAAGTGAGCACTACTGCAATCCTGATCGGTTGAAGAGAGACAGTGTGAGAGAGTGAGAGTGAGAGAGAGAGCAAGCAAGAGAGTGAGAGACTACACTGGGACTTAAGCTCAGTGAGCTCTCGTTGATTGATCCGACAAGGTGTGCAATCCTCGCGTGAATGCTCACAGGATTACACCCACTGGAGAGAGTTTTGGAAGAGTCTCGGAAGAGTTGTTGTTGTTGTTGATGATAGTTGGTTGGTTAGTTAGTTTGAGGGGATTGCGAAGCGGTACGAGGATTGCAACGTGCATCGGAGCTTGAGGGCATTTTCTGAGGTTAGAATCGGGTGCATTGCAGTTTCTGTGGAGAGAGAGAGAGGGAGAGGCGGAAGTTGCGGTAGTGCGGTCTTGTGTCGATCGCGTGAGTGAATTCGGGTGTCGGAATTTGGTTATTGTTCGCTGGGTTGTAGCAAGCAAGGAGCAGCACGGGTAATGCGGGTGTTCTTGGAGAGGTCGAAGCGGGATGAGAGTATGATTTCTCGTCGTGAATGCGTGTAGTGTGCGGAACGAGGGGGGATTTCCGGAGGTTGGTGGGTGTGTGTGTCTGTCTAATGCTGGTCTCGAAATGGAGGTGTCTGGGAGGGTGTGAGACCAGGGAGGTCGATTAATTGTGTGTAGAAAGATGTGTCCGACAATGTGGCAAGAAGGTTGGTCGCAGAGTTTGTCACTGAGGCAATCCACTTCACTAAGCATCTCATGGACTGTGGTGCTCACATGGTGACAATGCGAGCTGCTTGAACGGCAAGCCTTTGGTTAGGAAGGTCGTGCATACTCTGATAATTCTTCGGAGTTTACAGCAGCCATTGTAGCAACCTCAAGGAAGTAGCCTCGCTCAGTAGCCACCGATTCCAATTCTTCAGAGCTTGTCGGAGAGTCTCACTCATACAGATCACCCACAGTCGGCCAGTCAGTAAGCCAGCCAAACACATTTATCTCGCAGCAATTTGCCGAGGTTCAGCAATTGATGCACTGCATTTGGGTTTTTCTGCAACTGGGTTCTGAGGGAAGGGTATTGCGGTGAGAGAGGTGGAGTGTGGGTAGATTGATGAGTCGGAGTTGTATCAACCGAGACCTGGTGTAGCGGAAGTAGGGAAACAAGGTTTTAGGTGCGGGAGGGTGATCAGGAGCCTGGATGCACCGATTCCAAAGAATTTAAACGATTCTTCTTCGTATTGTTACAGTAGCGGTTCCTGGTAACGGACTCGCGTTGGCATTGTTGGCAGACAGTAGCAATGTTTGTCTTTGAAGGGGTTTAGCGAGAGGTTCGTAAAGTCTTGAGGGTTTATGAGGCCTTGGAAGTTCACAACAATGTATCATGCGTGACGGTGCCTGGTTGGGCCTGTGATTCTAATTAGTATGACGAGTACCTGATCATTCTTCTTTGTGTGGTGTATGTGCAGATATGTACTTGTCACACTTGGGAGACGAGTATCATTTTTGATGAAACGGATCGACCAAGACGCCTTGCGTCGAGCATAGAGATTGATGCTAACACGGCAAGAATTGCTCCTCGGCGCTAGTGTGAGAGCAACCAAACGACCCGAAATGTTGAGCGACGTTGCCGTCATGTGCGCTCCTAGAGCTGAGACAATGGGTGTTCGGTCCAAGATGGAGCCGTGGTCCCTGCACGATGACTTCTCACTTGTGAACGAGTCAGGATCGCCTCTGAGTACAGGTCTTTTCATCGATCCGTTAACTTCCTAATGCTTTTTGATACTTGTTATAATCAGAGCGTGGCAAATGCTGACCCTCGTGGAGAATTCTCTGATAGAATGTGTGGCGTGCTGTGTGTCTGCAGCCATCTCCACGTCCTTTTGGGACCAGTTGTTGCAGAACAAAGTCGACTCCAACACCTTGTTTGCCATGACTGCCTCACCTGCGGATAGAGGCCTTCAGCCTTCGACTCCTACGTTTTATTCGTATGCTCGTGACACCAGCCAAGGTTTGTGTCGAATCATATTATCTTCTTTGTACAGACTGTGTACTTGGAGTTTCTAATGTAGTACCCAATAACGCACCGAGGCATGAGTTTGTGTTCAAGTCAATGCCGGCCAATTTCTTTAGCCATTTTCAACTGGCTAACTACAATCTAAAACCCAACTGGTTTCTTTGTTTCCTCTTATGTTTCCAGGTAGTGACAGCACTGGGTCATCCTCCCATAGCGATCAACAAGAGGAGCGCTGCAAGAGGCGGCGTATGCTGCAGTTCAATCCTGGAGTGAACACAGGTGGCTTTGCCCGAGATTCACCTTCTTCTTATGAACGTGTCATCGGCTCGCCGACAACTACCTACTCCTCCTACTCTTCTTATTCTCCGTCCTACGAGGTAAGACTCAATCCTTTTCCCTTGCACATTCCCCTACTTTTTCTCACATTGTCCACTCTTGAGTTGCAAAAGAAGCCGCGAAACTAGATGAAGTCTAACTTAAGAAC
Source organism: Physcomitrium patens (assembly GCF_059467195.1). Lineage (NCBI taxonomy): Eukaryota > Viridiplantae > Streptophyta > Bryopsida > Funariales > Funariaceae > Physcomitrium > Physcomitrium patens. The sequence continues at coordinate 7,457,090 of NC_143432.1, forward strand.
TCGGATGCGTTGATCGACAGAGCTCGCCTCTTTCTACAGTGTACAGCGGCGATGACTACATGTTGCCACCTTACGATTCGTCACCTGGTTTGACAACCTCGGCATGGTTTCCTGGCTCTGGTGAGCCCTCCCTCAACCTACTTTGATGCACTCCCACCGAATGAAACACTGAAGTGACTCGGATTGTGCTCCTTCACAGCAGCAATTTATTTCTGAGCACATGCTGATCAGGAACCAAATTTTGTTTCTCACGGAGGCTTATCGTGTGCATGCAGACAGTATTAGCTCTTGTGTGCTTCCCAATCCGCCACAACAACCTGTTGACAACTGGACGTTGTTGCAGACTTTGGAGAAGAGCCGACCCTACTGTGTTCCAGCACAAACGTATGTACCGGGTTCATTCCATTTTGGCTTGTGTTTCTTTTTCAGGCACATTATCATGTGTGATGCAAACACAGAGCATCTTGAGACATTCCTCAAAAGATCGGCGAAATTGACCGTTGATGGTTGCGTTGGTTTTGCAGGAAAGCTTCTGTGCTGCCGCTCGACACTTACAACTTCAATATTCTCCGAGAGCTTTATGGACTACAAGCTTGGAAACGGCCATTGCTACCCATGCCACTGTCCGACACCTCCCAACAACACATACTGCCACCATTGCAACACCAGCAACCTTCACGGCAAGCTATCCAACCGAAACAAGAAGTTGGAGCATCGCAAAACGCTCTTTCGCCTTTCTCAAAGCCTCCCACACCTGGTAAACACCCCTCGTCTCCATTACGGTTGAAAATCACAACAGTAGTGTGCATGTGGGCGCTTATAGATCAACAACTAGCTTCATGCCTTTTCACTTCTTCCCGCCCCCCAAAATCCGTATTGATCGTCTTTGAATTTCGTAATGAATTCAGGTCGGAGGCGCTCTGCAGAACCCACCGCACCCAAAACCAAGTCACCCAAACCGGTTGCATTGCCCTTCACCATGCTGAAACCCTCTGCTGCTCAAGGCGATGTGACGTTGAATGATATCAACAAGATCTTGCTGAGCCCGCCACCGTCACCGACAGACCGACCTTTCTCCAGTCACGAGAACAAAAGACCTCGCAGTCCTCCGGGAGCTGGTCTGTCTGGGAAATCTGTGGTGGCGTGCACCAAGATACACACAGAAGGCGCTGGCACCATCACGATCATGAGAACCAAGGGGTGACGGCGGCTAATCTCTTCCTCTCCATGATCCTCTGATCCTTCCGGTGACCAATTCGTCGAGACTTTCCATGGCGAGACCGACGGAGGCACTGCACCCAAGGGCGGACGATAACGGTGATGAGCCTCCTGCAACAGCCTTGACCCAGGTTTGCAAGCATCCACACGGCTTGACGCAAGACCAGTTGAGTGTACAAGTATTTCCCGCTTCAACCCCTGACCCGTTGATCGACAGCCCTCGTGGTACTTCGAAGAAGACGTTAAGGCTGCGCAACTGAGATTACTGTAAATTGGCTAAAGCTCTCTTGCGTGCTGCTCAACGATTCAAGCTTAAACATCTCACTAGTGTTCTTCAAAGCCAGGCCCCGCGAGGACCTCCCCCATTTGTAAATTAGTATGTCGATGCATTGCTTGCCAAGCATCTAAGACAGTCTTCAATGATTTGTTCCGATCCTATTCAATTGCACAGATTCAAGTGCAGCTATTATCCCGATCGTGCCTGTGTTCTGTCGGCAAACAGGAACCGGTGTCGGTGGAGCCCAGTCCCATGCGGTGGCGTTGTATCATTTACATGCTGATGAACTGTGATTCTTCTTCATTTTTCTTCTTATAAACTATTCCTCTTTACACTGCACTTTTGCCATTGAGCTTATATTCATAGAATTAAGCGGTTTGTAATTTTGTTGTTTTGGAAGTACGGATGCTTCAGAGCTACGACATAATTTGTTACAGTTGCTGCATTAATGAAACTGTCCAAATATTTGCGAGATTCTCTACCGCAAAGCCAACATCAAATTGATCTGTTGGCTCCTACAATGGACACTTATCACACACTCAAAGCGCATACCAGCTCAAGGATCTTTCCCAATTCTGCGGCCTTTACAACACAAAGCTTTCTAACATGTTGCGGTAACCGCCTCAGCTCACGACGTGCGGGCGCGGGGCCCATTCCCGTAACCTACGAGGGCGTTGGCTCGAAGTCGTCTCGGCGAGATGCTTTCGCCACGGTTGCCTGCTTGAGGAGCAATCCTCGCCGCTGTGGCCTTGGATTTACCTGCCGCAATTCCCATTTTCACCTCGCCGCTATCACGCGCTGCTCTCGCCCCCGCTCCCTTCGTGAGACATCTTGAGACATTCCTCAAAAGATTCGTGTTGTCACGGGATTGGGATTCTGCGTTACCTCCGTGTAGGTCATCAAACATGCAGGAACTTGAATTCGTGATGTTCCCGCGGGTGACGGCAAAAAGACGAGGATTGCGCGCGCCAGAATTCGTGAAGTGGGAGAAATCCATGCATCGCAAAGCGGGAGTTGAACCCTTGTGGATTGCGCGACTTGCTTTTATCTTCATTTGCAGTTTTCAACTGACGCCCACCTTCGAATGTCATTTCTCCATCCCTGGATCCTGAACCACCGTCATCGTACCACCCACTGGAGCTTTCAACCCTACGATAGCTTCCAATTTGCTCAGGAAAGATCTCATCAGTGAAATCTAAGTTTGGGTGGTCGAATTGCACTTCTCATGAACATGCTACGATAGGACGTCTTTGCGTAGGGGAAGCGATTCTTAGGACAGTCCAGCATTGTATGTTTGGTATCTGTTCTGGTTGCGAGGCTCTTTTGGTGGGGAATTGGTGATCAGGAGAGGAGATTAGGGCTTGGTGAGCGGAGAGGATAATGCACTAGTGTGTGATAATCAACTTGAAGCGACAGGTTGTTGGGGCGCTTAACTTCTGCCTTCACGAGAGTTTTCGGGTAATTGACGCCTAATCTGAGTGATGTTGTGCTGCTGGTAAAATTTGTAATGAGCTTACTGTCGTGGTCTTGGACAAGATTGGTTGAATGCCTTACCAAGCGAGGTGGCCTCTGCGAAGAGGTTACTGGCGACCTCCTGTTTATCCTCCGATTTCAACCCTTTTCTGTGTATATAATCCTTCTTTAATTTGTCAATCAGGCTTACAGAATGGTCAGATCTGCAAGGATGAGTTCTCTTAAAGAGTCAAGGTTTTGCTTGCATAATTGAGCTTCACGACAAGAGAATTGAATGTGTCTGAAGCCGATGACTACATTAACAGTCGTTTTTTCCTTCCCTTGAATTGAGCTAATGTGTTCTACGGTTGCGTATCCGACGTAGAAAGTGTCGAGTTTATAGCTTGAGACAATGCAAGGGATGCATGGCATGATGTGTAATAAATTCATCACACTAAATAATTCCTGACAATCTGTTCTAATTTGATTGTTCCAGGGGCTTAGTAATCCAACTGACGCGCTATTGAATGCGGTCAGTTGGACTACTATCAACATTCCCTTTTACTCCTTCAATCGCGGTCGTCTCCAGTCGAATAATCAAGATTATTAAGAAATTCATGAGTAGTTTCTTCGCGAGAGAGTTCGACAAGTACGCATGTAGCAAGGGGGTCGAGCAGTACGATACGAACATGTGAATTCTCGATGAAAGATTACCCTGATTACTTCAAAATTTGCATGTCAAGGGTGCTTAACTTCCGAGATGCCACTCACTCCCACTAGAACAATCAATAATGTAAAATTAGGCAATGCTGTTGCTGCAAATCACTTTGATGAATTCACGGACTTAGATGTGCAAGCGGCACAGCAGTTGGGTCCGTCTTCAAAAGACCTTGGAAGCTATGTTGATTCTTATAACAGTTCATAGCAGATTCAAAGAAAGATGAATTCATTCAATCCATGTATAACTGCGTTGGTCAGAAACGCAACTGCACCGAAGTCCATAGACTTGTCGACAGCTGCATTGTCCTCCGCACCATCGGGTTCGAAGATTGTGCAAGGCCAGATTGGAAAGCTTGTTGGAATTGTGAACTTGAATTTCAGGACAAAACCCACTTCACGAAAGAGTCTCTTGCAATCGTCCTCGGCGTCTGGTTTTGCTAAGTCACGCTCCACATGCTATGCTTCCAGTAGCAAGATTTCCATTTCCAAGCATATTAGGGCTTCCGTCTCTAATTTGGTGCATGATGCGCAATCATGTGGGCATCTGAGATTGCAACTAGGGTTAGCAACATGAATACTCAAGCTCATCACCATGGCTGAATGTAAATTATACCTCTGTGTCAAACATGCGACTTGTTGCATGGTTGACACAGAATAGATACACTGTGTGATCAACACCAGAAGAGGGAGATGTATTAGCAGAACAAGGGGTATATATACATTGTGGACATGAATATTGAGTAAGACTAATTTTTTTATTAGGGTAACACTAATTAATCTAGTGGTGATGTGGCATGATGACAACAAAGAGGAGTGTGGAATAGATTCATCAACATCCTTTCTCAATTTGTACTTCCTCTTTTCCCAATGTCTCAATACAGGGATATTGAGAGACTCTAGAAAGGTTGTAATTGTTAGTAGAGGAATTATTCATGCTATGCAACCTGTACTTTAACTTTAATTTTTAAGTATATTTTAGTGGATCTCTTCTAGTCTTTGATTGTCTTGACTTTGCAGTTTCAAGTGATTTTCTTAATGCTATGGTTGATTGTTGTGGCAATCCAAAGGTTTTGCAAACTTGTGCATGATGTCATATTTTCATGGCTGTCCATCTTCTTATCTTATGAAAAGAAGTAAGAAGAATGAAAGACAATTGCAAGAAAAGTACTTTAGGAGGTAGGAATAGGAACACAAAGAGTGGAGGATGAAGAAGTAGGATTTGATAACTCTTGATTCTAACGTTTCTCTTCTTGGAGCATAGGTAACACGTCTACAAGAAGAACTTAAATTTTTTATGTAATATGCATGGATTTTAGGAGTAGAGTATATACAAGTTGACTAAGGTGTTAAGAGCAAGTCAAGAGTTATAAAGGATATATATTCAAGAAGTTTGGAATAAGGTAGAAGGTAGAGGATTTTGTAAGGAATTAAGGTTCTATGCTAGGTATCTATCGCCTTTCAAACTGTGTCAATATGTTAGGCTATTTATGAGTTATATTTGCTGCACTAATTGACCATTGATTATTTTCTATTTGTAATGAGGGTGAGATCTTTTGTAATCTAGCTTCTTTTTGATTTTTTTAATGAAATATTCATATACTAAAGATTTTATAAATATGTCTACTTGTTGCTCAAGGATTTATATATAACTTATTTTAATACTAATATCTTAATTTTTTTTTTGAATGAAGTAGTCAAATTTGATATTCTTTTTTTGGTTGTGTATTTATCATGGACATATGTATATATATTTCTCAAATAATATGAATAGGTCGAAAAAGTAAAAATAGATTAATTTAATAATATCTTATGGAGAAGCTTCTTAGAAGCTTCATAGATGTGATTTCACCTTTATACATGTATATAGATAAATTTATAGGTTAGAAACTTGGCCAATAAATTAGCCAAATGTCACATGTATTGATAGCTTGTATTATAAGCTAAAAATATGGCACACATATAAGAAACTTATCTTGCAAGTTAAAACATGTATCTCACAAATTAAATACTTATTGGAGGTCATATAGAACGTTGCCACATAGCTCTTAGATAGATAGTATATATAGAGGCAAAAGTTAAGCCCTTTTCACTCTTGTCAATTCTTTTCTTGCTTCTAGTCTAGTTTTAAGAGTCTCTAGTTTTTTGGCATTTGGTAATAGCTATTTTAATTTCTTATTAAATATATTTAATTTCTAATTTTTAGTTTGTCATCTCTCTTTGATTTATTTCTCACTTGTTTATGTATCTTCTTTGAATTCATGTCTTTGACAAAATTATTGGATTTTGCATAAGTTTGATATTGCTCATATTGTCACAGAGTAGTGATATCAATCCATTGCTTTCTAATTGTATTTCTTTTAGCAATTGGCAAAAATATGTTATATAGCAAGTAAGTTTAGAAAAGACACAATATTTTGCTTTCATCAAAGATAGTAACAATGATAGCTTCAATTTGCTTGATTAAGTAATGTAAGCTGATTCTAATTTGAACAAAATTTCTAAGATTGATTTATATAAATCTGTATCACTTGCTTAGTTTCCATTAGCATAGGTAAAAAAAACTCTCTCTTATCTTTGATTAGATAATATATTCCAAAGTCTAGAGTTTCTTCTAAGTATCTAAGTATGTTTTTGGGAGCCAACCATAGCATTGTAGTGTGTTGCTTAAGGATTCTATTTCAAGTGACTATATGCTATTGTCCTGTACAAACTATTGTTCTATATTGAAATAATTTTGAAGTGCGGCTTGATTTTCAGGTAGCAATATCAGCTCCTTGAGTGTTTTAGGTTGCAATAGAGGTTCTTGGAATAGAATAGGTTCCTTGAGTAGGAAAAGTTTGATACTCGCATATTTGTACTTTATAAGCTTTTCATTAAGAAGAATATATCAAGTCAAATGTATCTTCCTGTAAATAAGATTGAAGACTCTATAAAGTTTATTTTTCTTATCAAAGCCTAATAAAAACATCGCATATTTTTTCTTTTTAGTTTTGTCATTTCTTCTTTTAATATATAAAAGTAGGCCATCAATAAAAAAATCCTTAAATAATCTATATATAGCTTAATCTTTGAATATTACTCTTTTAGTATCTTGTTGAGTTTAGCATGGATGGAATTAATATTTATAAGAAGATTGGCTATATTGACTAATTTTATTCACAAGAATCTAAGACAATTATTGGTTGCTACTATAAATCTAGCTCTTTCAATAAAATTTCTATTTTCATGGTTACTAATATCATTTTATTAGAGAGTATTAGAAAGTGTTAAATGAGTTGTTGTTTCATTTCTTAATTTTTGAGATATGTATTAAATTTGGTAGATAAATATTTTCTATCTCTATTTATTCTAAGACAAAGGTTTTTTTTGTTTGTCTTGGTTTCTATACTTGTTTTGAATTTCTTAAATCTTTTTAAAGTTTCCAATTTGTATTTTATAAAATAAATCTAACTTTTATAAGAATAGTCATCTATAAAAGAACATAGTATTGTGATTTGCTTAGCAAAGGAATTTTAATTGATCATACTAAATGTAAATGGATGAATTATAGTACTTGAGAAGATTGGTATGATGATACCTGTAGAAAGCGCTTTCAATCTTAATGTCTTATAAGACAATCTTAACAAATCTCTTTCATATTATGAAATACAGATAAGCTTTGTACCTTACTTGTTGTTGATAAGTGATGAAGACTTATATAATATAGGTGGCTATATTGTACATGCTACAATTACATGTTAGCTTCCAATATAACTATATTTATTATCACTTTTTTTTGTTTTTCATAAAACTTGTAAACTTCATTTGAGAGGTCTCAAATTTCAATTATTAGTATTGTTTTGTTTAGATTATTATTAAAAATTAGGAATTATTTATCTATATACACAATTATATATCTATCATTTGCTAAAGCTACAACAAACATGAGATTGCAATTCAATGTATGAATATATAAAATATTGTTCAAATTTATTGATCTAGAATTTGTAGACATATTAAATGAGTGTATAACATCTATACAAAAAGATTTTACATTGGTTATTTTAATATTCTTGTTTGAATGTCATTTTTCTAACCAATGAATATTCTATCCCTCTGTAATAAAGTAGTTATTAGTCCTTGAGTCTATATATCAATTTTGGTTTTGATAATCAAAGAGGCTGACTTTTGTTTTCATATTTCTTTAATTTGTATAAATTTTACCTTTAATATAGTAAGTCAAGATAGGATATTAACTATTATTTTGACATTTACAAGTGATGTGGCAAGACTTATCAGAATTGTAACAAAAAATAGCTTTATTATCTCTAAAAGATCTTATCTCTAAAAGTTATTATTCCTAAGGCCATAGTTAATAGTATTAGACCTAATGGGTGATTCAATGGTAATGATCCTTGATGTTGTATTGTATTATATAGTTATATAAGAGAACCATAGTTTTGTAGATTTTTTTTTTCAAATAAATGATTCTTTTATCTTCCTCACTTAAAGTTATTATTTTCTTTTTTTTCTTAATTATTGAGTATATTAAAGCTGAATTACAAGTATTTTATTTTTATTTATTTATTTATTTTTTATAAGTTTTTTTTTAAAAATGGTCTTTTGATGTGTCTTAGTTAAAAGTTTGTCCATCACATCTTCAAAGCTTGGATTTATCATGTCATTGTCAAGAAAGCAAGCCTCTTTAGGAAAATACAAGATCCTTGATTACAAGTAGATTTTAAAAAGCACAATATAATCTAAGTGAATTCAAATATAAAAAAAGTAGTCCAAAGGCTAAATACATATTTTAGATTAAATTCTTTCTTGTACCAAGATGCACCCAATTCCTAGTTCTAAACATAAATCTAAACCACTTTTTTATCAAAATATCTATAATTTACTTATTACTAATTTAAGCTAAGTAAATTTTAGCTCATTGAATTTAATTCAAGTTATAAAATTCAAATTATTAAAGTAAATAAATAAAATTTTGGAAAAGTAAGAGCCAAACCAAAGAAAAATAATTGGCTTCTCATTGCAATTGTTACCTTTAAAACCTCCATCTATAAATTAGTTTGGATCTCCTTTATTATAGCTCTTCTACTTGTATACTAAAGCTTATTGAAAAGCTAAAAATGAGATATAGCTTTTCTTAAAATTTAAAATCAAAAAAAAAAAATACAAGAAATGGCATAGAAAATGCCAAACTTATCTTACAAACTGATGCTTCAAAAATTCCAACAATCCCTCTTCCACAAACTTGTATAGATCTCTCTTTTCACAAATTTTCTTATTAAATGCTAAAACTTATTTAAAAACTAAAAAAAAGATCCATATTTTTTTAAAATATCAAAACCAAAAGAAAAAAATATAAGAAATGGTACAAAAATCCTTGAACTGGTCTTGAATTTTGTTGCTTGAAAAATTGAGCAATCTCTCTCCTACAAACTTATATGAATCTCTCTTTTTATAGCTTTTCTTATTGCATACTTAAGATTTTTAGAGAGCTAATCATAAAATCTAGCTTATTTCAAAATTCCAATATAAAAAACTAAAAATTCAATGAATGGCATAAAAAATCCCAAATTGGTCTTGAATCATGCTGCCTAAAAATTCTAGTGACCTTTCTCCCACAAATTTGCATGGATCTTTATTGTCACAATTCTTCTTCTTGCATGCCAAGGCTTATTGAAAAATAAACAATAAGATCTAGGTACTTTCAAAATCTCAAGACAAAAAGATGAAAATTCAGTAAGTGGCATAAAAAAATTCCAAACCAATCTTAAAACTTGCTGCCTCAAAATTCCAGCGACTCTCCTCTTAGACATTCCTATTCAAGCAAAAAGAAGAAAAAAAAACTCTTATCCTAATCTTCTTTCAATATCCACCTTGAACCACTATAGAATCAAGTATCTATTTTAAAAAATAATATCTTCAAAGCTTGAATAATCCATTCAAGCTAACAATCTCTTATTCTAAATTCTATTCAAATTTATAAATATATTAGTATTATATTCTTTCCTTCCTATAAATAAAATAAATTACGTTCTAAATATCTTTAATGTATTTAAATTAAGTATATTATAATATTCATTTTCTACAATCTTGTACATACTCTAGTATGTGCAAAAGAATTAAACCACAATACCTCCATCATTAGAATTAGAATCATTGTGAGCCATATCAATTTTGAACCATTGATCAAAATATTGAGATTTAAGAGCCTCTAAATCTTCCATATAATTCTTCATATTTTCTTGCTTAAAGAATTTTATTTACTTTTATTATTATCTTAGTCTTCAATGATATTCCATCTAACTCTCAAAGAGAATAAGTTGCATTATCATGTACTTCAACTATCACATAGGATCCAAACTAACATTGTAAAAATTTGCAAAGAGTAGAATGTTGGTGCATCAAATTACCATCATAAATCAAAATCCAATCACTCTCTTTAATTGGCTTAAGCCTCAATTGGTGAGTTTTATCAAATCTCTCTTTATTATTCAACCTCAGTACCTTAAGCTTCTCTATTGAAACTTAATGATTCTTGGGTAATCTCTATAGTTGGTGAATTTGAGGCTTGAAAAATCTCTCCATATCAATGTGATTATATTTGGAGAGCATCTTTAGAAATTTTTTCCTCTCCACCTTAATAAAAAAAAAAAACACCCTTCTTATCTTCAACTTGTCCAAAGACTCTTTAATAAACTTGTGATCAATCCTTCTCGACTCCATCAATTTCAGTTCGATAGTAACTTATTTGATGTGTTCTTTGGTGTCTTGAGGCAATTGGATTGCCATGGGCTTCACCTTCTTAGCCACGGTTTTATACTTAGTGTGAACCATAGCCTCTTGTAATACCACATAACTATCAACTACTTGAAGCCTCCTTGAATGAAGCTCCACAATAACATTAACTCTACTTCCATCCATATGCAAAGCCAATTCCTCTAAAACCTTTACATAATCATCTTCAAACTTTCATTCCTTAATAGCATCTAAAATAAATTCATTACTTGAAATCACATCCAATTTTTAAAAATGTTTTTTATATTTCTTCATCCAATCCTTATATAGATGACCTAAGTTTCTAATCTTTTAAAATCTCTAAATCTCTAAAGTTGTCAAATCCAAAAATCCACATTCAAATCTATTTACATTAAAGAATATATGAAAAAAGACTCACTTACACCATTGTATTTCCATCCTATATGGATGCTTTTTAGAAATACAATCCTTGTTTTTACTCCTATACATGCCTCATACAAATTACTTTGCTCATTATTGACAACCTTCAATATCCATCTATGGTTAACTTCAATGGACTTCTTATCCATTTCATAAATCTTCCTTGATATGATGATCTCCAACCAATGATCAATAAATGTTAAGATATGCTCTTTGAAATCTCTCAACCTCACTAGAACCTCTATGGTAGCTTAAGCCTAAAAAAAATGTAGATATTGAATACTTATCTTCTTATCCTCAAACCTTCTATGAAAAGTACAATTAGACACATTTACTTCATTTATGTCTACTCCATGCTCCACCTCTTTGCTGCTTCTTACTCTTCTTTGATCCTTGCCTCTACCATGGCTTTTTTAGTCACCTCTTTTTTTCTTCTAAGTAACATCTCCTCAAATCTAAGTATAAAAAGTTGGGAGAAGACTTATTCTATCTCTTTATCTTCTTCCTTGGTCAAATAGGAGTCTAATACCTTTACCATAACCACGTTTCCCATCATTTGCCTCTTTCTCTTCATGACATCAATAATAAGTTTATGGAAGTTCTTCTTTGTTATGCCAAGTACCTCCCTCAAGGTAAACTCAACTTTTGCATTAAGAATCTTTTCCTCCAAAACTCCCTTCATATCAATAGAGCTTTCAATATCAAATTGAAGCTTATAGGAAGATCCCTTATCTTTAGGTTTGTTTGAGTCTTCCTTCTCTTTGTCTTTTGGTCCACTTTCTTAAACTCCAATTCCACTCCTTTGTCAAAATGAAGGCACCACTTGAGCTTGTGGATAGCAAGGCCCTTCTTTTCTTTAAATAGACTCACTAATCCTTGATGGCTTCTTTTTGTTGAAGATATGTATTACATCTTCTTGATAGGAACTAGTCCTATTTTCTTTTACAATGGCATCTTGGTCATCCAAATCTTTATTGCAGCTTAAGAAGGCTTTGATGCTAATAGCATCAATTAAGTCATTCCAATCCATTGCTATCTTAATAGCTTCTATCCCTCTAACCATAGCTTTCTTTGGTGGCTTTGAGGTAGTTGATGTGCTTCCAATTTCTACTTAAATTAGATTAGATTCAATCTCTTTTACATGCAATGTACTTACTTTTCCTACAAAGTCCTCTATAAGCTTCTTCATACTTCTTCTTTCAAAATTGAACTCCAAAGATTGTCCTATAGTGGTGAATCTCACTCTACTTTCTTTGAAGAAGATAATTCTTTTTTTTTAAGTCTTCATCATAATCAAAGCAATCTTTCTTCTTATACTCAAAGGTATCATAAAACATGCATCTCTTAATAAATTCCTTTGATCCCTCCAATATATGCAAAAAAATAATTCTTTGGGTCTTTTTTAATTCACTCATCTTCACTCTCAATTCTTTCATGCTTTTAACTAACTCTTCAAGGATGTCTTTGAGGAGAGTCTTACATGTCTTTTAGATTGGAATAAATGTCACCAAATTTAATAGAATGATTGGCATCATAGATGGTAGAACTTTATATTGTCGTGTTATAATATGATTATAAGATAAAAATATAATCAAAAATAAATTTCTAATTAGTATCTAATCAACTTGGTTCAATAGTAATTCAAGATATTTAAACATGGCTTTTATAAAAATCTCTTCATTTATTTTTTTATCTTAATAGCTAATAGATTAAAAGTTGATTAATAATTTTACCTTCTAGGCTATAGAAACTCTTTTACTACCTTAAAAAGGACATAAATTGATAAAATCATCCTAGAAGAAGTAAATAATTAGCATAATTGATACTAAGATAAAGTTGAGGATAGGGTTGGATTAAAAATTCCTAAGATATGTTAGATTGATACTTGAGGATTGACTGTTTGTGGAATAGGGTTAAAATCAAATGTCTAATTATTAAAACAATTATTTAAGACAAAATAGAAGGACATTTGAAGATCAACAATTGATTTTAAAGAATTAGCTTCAAGTTGATTTTAAAGGTATAAGGTTAATTTTTAGAGGATTTGGAATGACTTTGCAATTGTTGTTCAAAGTCATGATTTGTATAAGTGATTGGAATTTATACAGTATAATTAGGACTAATACTCTTAGCTAACTTGTGCAATTGATGTCATGTCTATGGTCCAAAATTTAATTGTCCTTAGTTGATTAGATGTGCTAAGTGTGTATAATTTTTTTTATTAATCTAATGATACAATTGAAAGATATCTAGGTTTTAATACAAGAGGGTATCAGAAGCGAGTAGTTTGGAGTTGAGTAGGATTTTTGTGATATCTAAAGATCGAATAGTTGGATCATAGTGAAATTTGGCAGAGTATTAGAAGACTTCAATATCAAGCTATACATTAATTTTGAATTGAAGTTAATGGTTAAAAAAGGAGAATTTACTACTGAAATATTTGCATCAACTTTCAAGTTGGTAGCTAAGTGACATCAATGCAATTTTTGGACTTTTTCTTACAATTTATAAATTGAATTAGATTGAATTTTTTGTGAATATATAGAAGGCTTATAATGGCATTTATATATAAAATTTTGCTCCAAAAGGATAGTCAAATTAGAAGTTACAGCTTGCCAAAGCTCACTAACTAGGATTAAAGCTTGCAAAGAGAAATTAGAATTACTGTTGTTTTCATTGTGTTCAAGCTTCAATATACCAAATCAATTGAACTAATAGAGGTGGGTTTGAACACGGAAAAAGACTGGTTATATGAATTGGATCTATTAGTGTCACAATTGATTGTATTCTAACTATTTGAAATCAATTATCAAACTACAAAACACCAAGGCTTACTACTTCCATCTTAATTCAACACATAATCCATTCTATAAATATCAATTCAAAAATACTTCCATATTCTTATTGATTCATCTCCCACTTACTCTCTTTACAATTTATATATATTCAATTACTGATCTTTAGTATACTTATTATATTCAATTTCTCAATTCATCATACAGAATTCAATATCTTCACTTAATACAACACAATTCGATAATCTCAATTCTCAAGGTCACAGATTTTTTCCAAAACGGTCAGTCCAAAGTCATATTTTATAATATTCTAATCACAGTTTCAACAATACTTCTCTCCATCACAATTCTTCATAAGCAAATAATAAAAACAAAGAAAATAAAGAGGTAGCACCAAGCTTATCCCGGCTTATGACTCTCACAGTCTGGCCCCGATCTCCCTTTTCTCAATGTCTTTATCTTACCAAAAGATGGACCGTCGGCCAACAGATTTCAATGGTTATGAACCTTTGAATTCTTAACCATTTGTTCTACTAACAACCTACTGTTACCAACTAAACTGCCTAACCATAAGTCTAATTCTCAAGGTTCTCAATAACCAACCAATAACTTACTACAAAATTTATTTACTTATTCTATAATTACCTAATTATAAAAGTAGTAGGCAATTGGGATTTATGTTTGGTTGAGGTTACTAAAGAAAGTATTTTTGAGTACTTTGTACTAACTTTAAGTACTTTTGAATTAAAATTTGAATTTCATTCTTTTTATATGGATGAAATCTATTAAAGTTTCTTAGAAACTTATAAAATACAACTTCACCTTCTACAACCATGTCCCCTGTGTATTTTCAAATAAAACAACATGTATTATAACAATGCTTCAAAGTCCCTCTTCTTACTTTTATCTACTATTGCTTAGTCATCAATAGTACCGCATCTTCTACTCTCTTTCAATTATTAATTAAATCTTCATCGATGGATTTGTCAACTAAGAGTACAAAGAGCATATCTTCTAGTGCTTCATTTGCTGCTTGTAAGAAGAACTCAATCTTTCTTGTATCTAATAAAAATCTTTTTAAAGATGAGAGTTGAAAGAAATTTCTCTCAAATTCTCTAAGCAACTTATTGAAGGCCATAGACCTCCTTGATTGTTGTTCAAATTATTCCAAAAATAACCTCTTAGTGACTTTATCAAAATCTTCATTGTAAAATTTATCTCTCAACCTCCTTTCAAAGTTATTTCAAGCTTCTAAATCATCTCCATATAAATCTTCACATTCTTTCTAATTTTAGGAATATATATCAACTCAATACTAAGAATATAATAAGACTTCAAAACTTGATGTATCTCCATCTTTACCACATATGCTCAAAGAAACTAAGTGATGTTCCTCTTATCAAATTTTCCATGCTTCTTGACCACACTTTGCAATGTCTTGATTATTCTCTTCTCACTTGCTTGTAGCTTTTGTTGTTTCTCTATGAATATATTCAAAATCAAGAGCAAATCATTGGCACTTATTTCCCCCAATGCTACTTATACTGGCCTCTCCAAAATCATCCATTATCTTCAAATGTCAAAAATCTCTTACTTTTGACTTTTGAATTCTTCTTCATGCACTAAGCTTGTATCTTAGCTCAATAATTCTATTGTGCTCTACTTTTACTTCCAATTGTCTCAAAGATGCTTTCAATAAGAGTACCAAATTTATATTAAGAGGGAGAGCTTCATCAAGAAAATACAAGGTCTTTGATTACAAGTAGGTTGTAAGAAGTACAATATTGCCCAATTGAATTCAAATGTAAAAAAGGTAGCTCAAAGGTTGATTAAAAATTTTAAATTAATTTCTTTCTTTTACTAAGATACATCCAATTCCTAATCTCTTTTCACTAAAATTTCAAATCCAAATCTCTTTTTACTAAAATATCTATAATTTATTTATTACTAACTCAATCTAAGTAAATTTTAGATCATTGAACTTAACCCAAGTTATAAAATTCAAATTTTTAAAGTCAATAAAGAAAATTTTGGAAAAATGAGAGTCAAACTAAAGAAAAAAAGTTGGCCTTTTACTACAACCATCGCCCTCAAAACCTCCATCCATCAATTAGCTTGAATCTCCCTTGTCATAGATCTTCTTCTAATATGCTAAGGCTTGTTGGAAAGCTAACAACAAAATCTAGCTTCTTTCAAAATTTGACTACAAAAAGATGAAAATTAAGTAAGTAGCATTGAAAATCCTAAACCACACTTGAAACTTGCTGCTTCAAAATTTTGGCAATCCCTCTCTCATATATTCTTATCTAAGCAAAAAGAAGAAAAAAAAAACCCCACTTGATGTTGAAACTCCTATTTTAATATTTTTCCAATATCTACCTTAAACCACTGTAGAATTAGATATCTATCCTAAAAGACAATATCTTCAAAGCTTGAATAATTCATTCAAGCTAACAATCTCCTATTTTAAATCCCATTCAAATTTGTAAATATTTTAGCATTATATTCCTCTCTTCTTACAAGCAAAGTTAATTATCTTCCAAATATCTTTGATATACTCAAATTAAGTGCATCATAACAATATGATTCCTTGGATGACTATTTCATAGCTTTTAGATAAACCATTGAGCAAGATGTTGACAAGTGTTTTGTCATTGATTATCTCTTTAAAAGCACGTAGTTGATTTTGAACGTTCATTACATTGATAAGATATGTGCTGATATTTCTTCTTTTTTTCATTATCATATTGTTTAACTTTCTAGTAAGCAATAAGATCTATTATTGATCTTGAGCTTTGAATATCCTACAGTGCATATTTCAAGCTTCAGCATGATCATTGTATTGAAATATTGCACCTCTCAAGTTGTCTTCTACTAACATAGTTATGCTTGATTGTGCTCTTTGTTTTGAGTCCCTTAGTTTAACTTAACTTTTGTGTACAAAACTACTACTTTGGTTGTAGGAAATTGAATCCGTAGACTCTTTGAATCTACTAGTTACCACAAGTTCTCTCATTTCAATATTTCTTTTATTTTAGGCTCCAAACATTGTAATTCTTTGGATCTATCAATTTATTTGACTCTCATACCTTGCAATTCAAAGTTTTCTCTCTAGCAATAGCCATTGTCACTACCTTCTTGTCAACAGTATGTGCTTTCTATTCTTTATTTGTTTCTTCACTGTATCTCTAGAGTAAGGAAGCAGTGCTCACCTTCTTTACTTATCACTAACTACCTAAGAGCAAACCATGCTCTGATACCATGTTGCATGGTTGACACAAAATAGATACGTTGTGTGATAAACATCGGAAGAGAGAGATGTACTAGCAGAACAAGGTACATACATTGTCGACATGAGTCTCGAATAAGACTAATTTTCTATTAGGGTAATACTAACTAATGTGGTGACGTGGTAGGGTGACGACAAAGAGAAGTGCGGGATTGATTCATCAACGCGACTCGATTTTTGAACTAGCATCGCATGTAGAAAAGAAACTAAGGATTCGAGAAGTATCTATATGATTCTCTGATGCAGAGGATGTGCTTCTGAGGGATTTGGCGGTTAAACATTGTGGAAGCACTGCTGGTTTATACTGTTGGCTCTGGAGTGCAGATTAGGAATGCAAAATCGAGTCTCTGTAGAGATGAAATTATACCCAATGTCACCGAATCAGGCGAATATCTTGATTACACATTTCGCAAGGCGAGAGGTTCTGTAATTGGCCGTTCATGGCTCAGGATACGATGACAGCACAGCTCGAAAGTGCACCTTTGTGCAGGTCTTAGAATCTGGTTCCCGTCATGCAGATCCTCATCCTGGAAACCTGCTGCTTCTAGACATTGAACTTCGGACTTACTACGGGTGTGCCTCATCGTATCCTCACTTTTTCATATGTTTGGTGCAACATTTTTTTGTCGTGGTTAGATGGTGAAGAATTATATTGCTGTGCATTAGTTTCTGTGCATGATGGGTTCGTGCTGGTGTTTGAATGTAAGAGGCTCATTCGCAAGCGGCTACGTGTGCTTTTGTAGCCTTTGGGTGTGGTAATTTACAGTTGGCTGAAGATCGGTGAAACACTTTGATCGAATACATTTCTCATCTGGGTGATGCAGGCTGTGCCCCTCTCGCCTGGGACATGGTAAGGTAATTCAGCAGGGATTTGTCCTAGAAAAGCTACTGAATCGGTGGGTATCAGTTGCCTGTGATGGCTTTTACATTTAACTGAGCAGAACACGTATGCTCCATTGCAAAACTGACAGAAACATGTGAAGTCCTTCGAGCCAGTGAGAAGAAGATGGACAGTTTCAACCCTAAACAACAAAAAACTAACTATCAGGCAGATGTTGGTGATTTCTTGAAGGTAGCACACAACATTCTACGGTTGGTTTGAAGTCTAACGATGAAGACGAAACGAGGAATCATCCGAGAAACTGTGAATGCTACAGATAAAAGCTACAGACGACTTATCTTTCAACATCATCTGAAACAAGCGAGCTAAAATTCACTCTTTACTTACGTTGCAGACGTGTTTGAATTACAAAATAGGTTTTTCTAATTTTTCCCAACCTTCTTCTTAGAGTGAGCATCTCTGCGGAGAAGTTTGTGCTTCTGCCTCTGCAACGACAGACGGAGTTTGAAGATGTTTTGAAACGAACTACTGATCTTTGATAGGAGATCAGCCAGTGGCACACCTTCAGATTCAACCATCAGCCATCGTAGGAGATGCTGATGACTTAGAGCTATTAAGAGTGTGTGTCACAATCATCGAGCCTTTCGAGCGAAGAGATTCAGTAGTTCTTAGACTTGAGTTTCATCTCGTTAGACCAACCTCGAACTAACCTGGACGAACTTTTTTATCCCTCATGAGACGAGTTCCAAGGAAATGAGTGGTAACAAGATGAATCCGAGCACAGATTCTACCAGCCCAGTCGAAGAGATATTTGAACCAAACGTGTTCGACATTCTCAAGTCGGTGTATGTGATTGAACTTCTAAGTGAAGTCCTGTCACACCACGTCAGTGAAGGTTTGTTTCGGTCTGCTCGGGTATATTCAGTTCTACAAGTGTATCATTTGATTCAACGATGTGCCACATTATTTGAAAAGTTTTTGCAGATCTTAGAATCCGATAGAGGGTTAATTAAGTGTGCACATCACGCGTCTGATTTAAGAAATCGAGTTTGCGAACTCCCATGTAAAGTTCTATGTTACGATGTGAACTGAAAAGTTGGCAAAGGGTCACTCTGAAGGGCTTTATAATGTTGGATTGTGTCGTTGAACTTGCTATAGCAGTGGTAGCTTACAATTATGATAGCCTTCTGAATGCAATTGCAAAGTCCAGGTCTCAAAACCTACTCAAGTGGTGGAATATCGACATTATTAGGCTTGATCCTATGCTGTTTTCTTGTGAAGAAACGATTGGGTTAATGCGTTTGTCGTCGCCTTTTGTTCTTGTTTTTAGATTAGGGTTCTGCATTGTATTCTAGGCGTGGTCGTTAGTCTTTACACATCGTGCGGCTTAGAAATTCAATGAAAGCTGAGTCATTCAATCTATGAAGTCCATCATTGTAGACCGAAAATTTCTCTATCGGTTTCAGCAGTGGGTGTTTTTAACAGCAAAGGTGAAATTTCGTCCTTGAGGGGTTAGAGCATTGAAGGCTGCTCATTATTTCCTTCCATGACTGTTGCCGTCATGAGAATTTGATAAGGGCTATTCATTGCCACCTCCCATAATTGGTGTCCAGGAAACACATCATCTTTTCACGTTAGAAGAAGGTAATGCGTTGGCTGGGGTTCAAGCTTCGTGATGGTGATTGTGATCCATGGCTGCTTCTATTTAATTTTCCGCAGTGCCAGCTTCAAAGCTCCTCTCCAACCAAGTGACTTCACGTCCAACTCATGCCCTCGTCCTGTACTTGTAGAGGGAGGCAAAAAACAAAAAAAAAAAAAACAAAAAAAAAACAAAAAACAAACAAACAAACAAAACAAAACAAACCAACAAACCAACAAACACTCATAATTTAACAACCGAGATGTTTCTTTTGCCTGCAACAGTTGTCACCTCACACAACTCGCGTTCGACGATCAAAACACAACCGCAGTGGATGGGTAATGATTCACAGGTCCAGAGTGCTTTTGTAGCAACACATGCTCCCACAAAAACAGAGCAGCCCTTCTCTCTTTATTGGAGTAACCTCAATGTGCGAGTGATGATCCCTGAGTACGTTTTGATTACAAAGGACAAACAAGATTTTTTTTTAAAAAACACAAAATGGGGGGGTCATCACACACTCTGGTGCTGGTGGAAAACTACCTTCCGAAAAGATGGCCACACGCTCCAGCGCCAACTCTCCTGCTCACGTACCCATTTTATCTTTATACCCGCTGATGGGGCCTCTCTTGAAACACTAAGCAAGCAGGCATTCAATGCAGACTCTTCTTGTATCTCCAAATAGCTCCCATTTCTTAAGAGTGTTAGCTAAACCCACGTTCTTCTTGCTGCTGAGACAACAGCACCCCATGAGACTGCATCGCCCAAGTCTAGTTCAACAGCAGAGTGGTTCCCTATTCTATTCTTAAAACACTTCGAGGAAAATCTTGCAAAAATAAAAGAAAACCCATATTCCAATGTGTCGGAAACGGATCTCTTGAGTGAACTGGCGGTGGTTTTGGATGCTTATCAGTTTCGGGTGCTGCCACCTAAGATGGAAAATTGCGCAGAAAAAGCGTATCTCACATCAATGGAGTGGTGACCTTGCTAGGTCGTTGGAGGCACCTGGATGTACTGGACTCATTCCTCCATTGAATGAAAAAAAGGCTCAGAGATTATCAGAAGCAGTCATGCACATTAGCCACTAGATTGTGAACAAATATCCATTAAGCTTTTCATTTATGCAGATCTCCCTTCCGAATTGTGAACCAGGTTGACCACCACAGGCATCAGCCTCGCATTCGAAAGCTGACTTCCGAACCATCGCGTCCATTCAACAAACAACAAGTGACTTGAAGCGTTCTCGGGCAAATCTGATTTAGCATGATACAGGTAAGGATTATCCAAGAGAATCCCACCAAGGGAATTGCTTTATGAGAAACGACAGACAGTCACAAGACATCAGTGAGTGTATAATATTTCTATTGAACAGCAAGGCGAGTTCCTGTAGGTTTCAGGCTCATTCCATAGCTTGAAAGTTCCTACAAGTAGCGTTTCAATCGAATAATATCAGGTAAAAAATAATATTAAAACCAGGTAAAGAAGGAAGAAAGGAAAGGAAAGGAAAGGAAAAGGAGGAGGAGGTGGGGGGGACGGGGTTTTGGTGGTGATGGTGGTGGTAGTGAGGTGTGTTTTGTTATTTAACATGTGTTGGAGAGAGAGAACAACTCTAACATAGTCAGGGGCATATACTGGTGGAGTGTTAGGGATGGGGTGGGGGCTCATGACTCGTCACAGTTCGGCTGGCAACGCATGACACCGTTGTGTTGGCGACATCTCTGACACCCAAGTGCTGCGCCCACTCTCACGAGTCAGAAATCCAGCAGAGACTTTCGTCCCCAAGCCTGCCCCCTCACTACACCGTTTTTTTTTGTAATTTTTTTCCCCCTCCCTTTCTCCATCGCTCCTCACCACTAATCTGATCCAGTAGCAATCCTGGCAGTGATGTTGCATGGGGACGTTTCAACCGATCCCCCAGTACCGTGCATGTTGTTGTTGCAGATCATGTTAGGAAGGAATCGATGAATCAGCTCCGAACGCGCTGCAGCAGTTGCTCACAAAAGTATATCTCCGAGCTGTAACGCTGATCAGCGATGTGGCGTAAAATTAACCCACTCCGTTGAGACTTCCCAATTGATTGTATGTTGTTGGGAAGCTGTTTTCAAGCTGCCAAAAACTGTAGTACGAGGGTAGACAGCTGCTACAGCTAGGTGCACCGGAGGCGTGGTGGCTAGATTGTGTGAAGATGGATGCGTGACGACACATGATGGCTAGGAAATGTCGGTGTCTCTACAGCTGGATACTAGCGTCGCGTTGTAAGTTGGAACCGCAAGTCTTTAGTGAGGATGATAGTGATCTCTTGGTTCATTGAATCCTGGGGAAGAATATCAAGCTTGCGAGCGGAGAAACTCCTTCAAAGCACCCAATTAGACAGAACAGCTCGCAGACATGGTCTGGAGGGGAAACCTTGTGGACACCATGGAAGTAGCACTTACCGAAACTCCAAGATGGCCACGACCTATAAGCTGCTCAGATACGATGCTGCTGCGGCAGTTGAGATCGAATAAGTACTCCTCAGCCACCTCGTCATTGAACTGGAAAGTTTTCGGAAAGAGCCTATTCTAGAAACCCGGTGCAACAAATTAGCAAAGATCCATGCTTTCGTGGGCACCTGCAAGGTCGTCACAATGCACAGGATAATGTTGGAGGAGCAAGATCAGTGACCCTGCCTTGACACTTTTTGCAAAACCGTCATTTGCCACTGCAGTGTGAAGAGAATGTCCTCCGCAGCTCCTCCCACCGACACTACGAGAACGTCTCCATTCGTGTTCATTCCAGCGGTGCCACCAGAAGGAGAGCTCAATCACGCGCGGAGTGCACCCACGTATCAGAACGTGTACCCGAGCATCCTACCTCCCGCAGACCAACGGCGAATACCCACCACCACAGCATCTGGTTCCGGAGACCCGCACATTAACGGGAGCGTGATTGTGATTCTCGCGATTCTTAGTTTGGTCTTCATTCTGTCTGGGCTGCTCCATTTGCTCGCGCGGTGTATGGCGCGACAGCGCCACCCTCCCGCGCGCTACCACAGCCCGCTCGTGAGCGCGCTCCATGGCCAGCTTCAGCACTTGTTCCATCTCCACGATGCGGGCGTGGAGCAAGCTTTCATCGACACGCTTCCCGTGTTCACATTCGGCTCGATTCGAGGGTTGAAGGACAGCACCGATTGCGCAGTCTGTTTGACGGAGTTCGGAGACGACGATCGACTGCGGTTATTGCCCAAGTGCAAGCATGCCTTTCACTTGGATTGCATCGACACATGGCTGTTGTCGAACTCGACTTGTCCAGTGTGTCGCCGAAGCCTCCTCCCGGAGCCCATTCATGGCGCTGCAGGCTCTTCCCGACACGGACAGCTCGAGGTTTGTGGCGTCTCGACCGACGACGCAATGAATTCCTACAGGTTCATCCACCACGATCACCAGCGGCGGTTGTCGCTGGAAGAGCAGCTCATCCAAGAGTCACGACGGTTTCGAAGCCTCCATGGAAGCATCCATGGCAGCTACCAGAACAGCTTCCGGATAAGTGATGTGATGGAGGAAGACCAGAACTCGGACTTAAACGAAATCCAAGAGATTCAGGAGCTCGAAGGAACCCATCACGAGGAGTGCAAAGTTGAGCCGCCGAGCCCCGTAGCGCCCACGATCCGCATCACGGATGAACACGGCATGCAGCGAGATATTACAGTGGAGCTAGGGAGAGTGGCGGCGAGGGTGAAGTCCGATTCTCGCAGGCTCATGGGAAGCGCCGCAAGGTCGTATTCCATGGGCAGCTACGAGTACATTGTGGATCCTTCCAGCTGGATCCTGATGATCGAGCCAACGCCATATCCAGGTCGCCCTGGTCGGGACTGGGCACCCTCCAAGCCCACGCACCGAAGCGCTCTGTCTGATAGCATCCCCGAGCTTGCGAGCGCGAGCGGCACGCCCGCGAATGATGAGCTGTTCTGGGCAAGCAGAGGGCTCTACAATCCTCAGACATTGGCACGAGTTCGGGAGCTTCTTGCACCGGTGAGCTCGAATCCGTTCTCTCCGGGGGATTATCTGGAGGATTCCTACTCGCCTGGTTTCGGGGACCAGTGGATTGACATCGACATTGAGCGAGGCGAGGTCATCGAAGACGAGGAAGGACGCAGAGACTTGTACAGACATTCCAGTGCGTCGTCGTCGTCATCATCCTCGGCTTCTTCTTCTTCGCCATCTGCGGTGGTATTGGTAACGCTGCAGAAGGATTCGAGTGATTTCAAGCAACGGTCCTCGTCGCTGAGCCGATTGCCAGAAGAGAAGGGAAGTGTGAGTCTCTGCCGGCGATCGTTGTCGGAGACGTCACTGGGCGTGGACCAGGATGGGAAAATGCATAAATCCTGTAGCAGGGATGTGTCGGGGAAGTTGTTCTCGGACCCAATCTCCAAACAAGGCTCATTCTCGAGGAGGTTTTCCTTCCATTGGCTAACGGGAAGAAACAAGCGGGCGGTGTTCTCTGCTGTGTCGCCATCTCCAATGCCGATCACCATCTAAGCAGGCAGGTTTTTTGCTCAGGACTCGACGATTCATTGGTTGTTTTGTTACTGGCCAAGTTGGTGCTCCCTCCATTCATGCGTAATTGTTACTAGTTGTTCGTGAGATAATTCCAGGCAACTTGCAACGGGGATTTAAGCACGATTGCTAGAATTTAGAAACGATCGAAACGAAAACTAAGTTTTTTTCAGGACAGTTGCTGCCGTAGTCCAAGTTTCTAGATTCGTTTATAACATTCAAGGGCTTCGTAGCTGAGCCTGGACATTGCAAGCTTGTGGAGAATCAGAGCACCACTCACGAGATGATGCGAGTTCAATCGACCGTTTTAATATAAATGATGTGATATCTGCACATATAAAATGAAAACGAATGCAAATCTAAATCAATCAATTGGTAAGGGCACCTAACAATGACATAGCGGACGCCGATAATTGAAGACTTAACGCCACTAGGAACTTTTACTTCAATCGTGCACAGAAGTGGGGAAGATCAAGGACGTGAATACGTGAAATGCTGACCGTTTCTTCTCTTTCACTTCGGGTGTTGTAACCCCAGGTACCTGCAAGACAGTCCACAAAGTTGAGGTATGATGCAGTTGAAAAATTCAGGTTGAAAAGGCATTAAGGAACATGTTTCTCGCAAATATCTATCACATAAAATTACTTCAACAAAAGACAAGAGTAAGCGAACAGTCTCTTAAATGGCACTGAATCATACTTAGACCAACATGTAGAGAAACCAGAGAAACTAGAGAATTATACACTATCCAGTGATCTTGATATTACCTAAGTACAAGTTCCAACTGTCAAGTGCTGGGAGCTTGATGACGTTGCGCAGCGTGGCAAGTCTGTCTTCCACAAAACTGTTGATACGGCATATGCATATATTAATCAACTCATATGGTTACACGTAATCTGGAAATGAATAAACCACCTCAAGACGAAGCAAGTAGGACACTAAAGATAAGTTAACGACAGGAAATGAGAGATTGAACATACTGGAGGGTCAAGCCTTCATGTTCAACTCGCTCTTGCAGCTGCTTTAACACCTCGACTTTGGGTCTGACTGGGCAGTGTCAATGTTAACATCCACGAAAAATAAGGATCACAAAAGAAAAATTGAAGAAAAACTTCTAAGTGGTCTTTGTCTTGTCAAGAAGTACATCATTATTGCGGAATAGCAATACCATGAACCCTGAACTGCGAAGAGAAGCTTACCCACTACCAAGGCCGTATATGCGATCCATTGGGAAGTCAACACCCGCTAATTCCTTAAGCAGTGCTGACGTAAATCGAGCCTAGAATATAACCAAGGTTGGTCAAGAGAGCAAAAATGATACATGAGCATTGCTTTGTAAAGTGTAAACGAGAACAGTGTAAAGATGTTCGAATCTTATTGAGTTGAAGGAAACTAAAGAAGCAACTTACTTGTTTTGTTGTCACGATGAACACGGTCGATGATGACCATTTCAAAGCATCTGCTATCCCTAGGTAGAAGCTGTGCGAATAGATTCAAACATTTTGTACACCGTTCGTTAAAAAGGGAAACTCCACCGAGAGGAATATTTTCGAACACTCGCAGAACAAAAACATGCGTACATTACAATACTCTCGCTTCACAACAATCAAACATAATATCGTTTGTATTGACAGATAACAAATGGGCTTATCAGAGGCGGAAGTGAAGAATCATATACTACAGCAGAATCAAATTAGGCGCCGAATGCCTGCAAGAAATATGAGTTGATGAATGAATACATACCTATTAGCACCAATCCAGCCGTGAAAATCATGCTCCATCCACTCATCACGCACTTTCCCATAAAGTTCCACCAGCTCCTCTTTGTTACTCTCATTCCACTCTTTCATCACCACTGGTTTGATGCCATGCTCCCAATCTACCAAAATGTCTTCCACAGACAGTTTCTCCGCCACCTGTTCATTCAAACCGGCCGCATTATAGCACACATAATCATAGTGAAGTCATTCATCCGTCTCATGCAAGGTTCCAACCTTGAGACAAGCTAATTCTCCTGATATAAATGATATGAACTGCAGAAAGTACAATATCCAGAACTCTACAGCGTTCAAGTTCCTCTCTACATACCGAAGACTTCCGCACGTGAGGGACCTTGATCTCTAAAAGCAGCCGCACAAGCAAAATGTTTTCATATCCAGTCTCCACTACTGGCCGCACCTGCTCAGAACGAACACATCACCATGAATAATAGTCCCTGTTGAAGTCAAGACCACCTCAATCCCACGCAGAGACTATCTGTACTCCAAATTGAACCAGAGACTAAATTTGTCCGGCTACAGAACCAGCAACGACTAGGATGAGAAAACGACTCGGCAGAATACACCTGAATCAACTCCTTGAAACCTAAAGCTCTCAATTGGCTACCTATTGATTTGGAAGAAGCACCATGCTGTTGACCACACAATTATCACAATCATTCTACAAGGTGAGGCAATACAGTGCGCATGCTGTCAAGAATCCAGTTCTCCGTAGCTGTGTCTACGCCTGTAAAAAGCTCTGGGTATCGAATCTTAGCAGCCTGCGCAGAGCAATTCACATCCGAAAATCAGGGCTCCAGAATTTTGATCACCAAAATAGCAAAAAAATTGACGTACGTGTTACAGGTGATAGGTGAATTTCATACGCATTGTGTCGCTAACTAGGGCCAATACGAGCTTCGAGGCATGAGGAAAATGAAAGAATGAGACCCCAAAAAAGCTCGATCCAGACTTCTGTACCATGTATTTCTCAATTAAATTCTCTAGTAACACACAATTTTTCATGAAAAGTCTTCTTCGGATTCATGCTTGCGTAATCGGAGTGTAATGCGTGTCAAACCATAACACAAATTTCACTCAGAGAGACAAAAACTGTGCACGATGGGAAAATCAACCATAGAGTCAGTGTTCTGAGAAGCTGCCATACAAAATTAATACCAGCACAGTGAAAGAGCATTGCGGAATTCATGCCCATGGAACGAAAAACACTACCCCTCAATTGCATCTAGGCTTACTTAACCATTGCAGCAGCAGCAGCAGCAGCAGCACTTAATCTCTTGAAAAAAAATCTCCTCTGTTACGAGAATTGCCAGCTATGTACTCAACCAAAGATGACCAAGAGAATCCTTCGCAAGAATGAAACCTCGTTTCCATTCAAATTCTTCGACACGAACCAAAACCCAGCCAGCTATAGACAGTTTCAAAGCGTACCTCTACACTATCCTAAACTCCCACACATGAATCATCACACTCTGGCCTATCCCACAATATATACTGGAATTAAGACGAGGCACAGATCAAAGGCGCAAATGGGCGAGTAGCAAGCAACGGCCGGGGGTTCTGGATGAGTAACCTTAAGACCGGAGAGGGAGCTCTCGCCGCAGCTGTCGCACAAAACGCCATCGAAGTCTAGAGCGTACAAGTGACCCATCTCGCAGCACTTCCTCCCTTGGGCGCTGATGCTTTGCAAAACCAACCAAACAGAAGGAGAATGGTGCGAAACCCTACAAGAAAACGCCAAATGGACCAAAACCCAGCGAGGAAAATGTGGTGCGCCGGGCTCTTTCCTCGGATTGCTGCGATCGGAGAGGATCCAGCGTCGTCAGATCGAGCTCGTGATGCTTCTTCCGACATCGTCCAAATGTTCGGTGCTTGCGTATCTGGGTCCCCCCCCCCCCCCCCCCCCCCCCCACACCCTGCTGGTCTGCACCTTTTTGCTTTTTCGCAATTGATTTCTCTTTATTTTTTACTTTCCTGATTGTAACATTTTACTTTTTTTTAATTCTTTTCTCTGATCCGATCAGTCGCAAAACATTTTGAAGGGTCGTTGAGGAGTGTAAAATCCAATGGTTTTAAAATTGAGCTGAATTTTGGTGACATTGCTGAGAGCTCTTTGATTTGTATTGTTGGAATGGGGTGATTTTTTTTGATGCTAAAAGGATTGATATTGATAAAAAAAAAATAGTATGGAACATGTTGATGGTGTAATATATATCTATATATATATATATATATATATATATCTGGTTTCTCTAAATTAATAATATTAGTAATGTTAGAATGAATTGTGCCTTTGTAACTAATTTAATTATTTATTATATTATTGTGTAAATGATTTTAAAAGATATTCCCCAGTTACAAGTTTGTGTTTATCTTCTCCTTTGTCTTTTTGTTTTTTGTTTTTTGTAAAAATTGATTCAATAAAGTTTTAAGAATTAAAGATTCATCAAATGTTTTGTGGTGTTTATTGGATCTTATGATGTATAGATGTCAATTTATTTATTTTTATTTTTTTTGGAATATAGGTGAAGAGAGAGTTTTATGTAAGTTATTTCCAACTTTATCAAAAGGATACATGAGAAATACATATGATTATGTGGTATTAAGATAATTATTTAAGAAAAAATTAACATGTATAGTCTCATTCCTATACAAAGAGATTTTCATTACAAACTCTCTTCAATCAAGCTTCGGTATCTAATTCTACTTGTAAATTGGATTTTTCAGGCCGCTATCAGCACTAACAATGCTTTATTAAAAATACTATTTCAAATAAAATTCAACTAAAATATTAAAATATCACAATCTCAAAACAACAACAATTGTTAATTACAAAAAAAAAGAAAAATGAAAAATGAAAAAAAAGAAAAAGAAAAAGAAAAATTAGGAAAATTCATTGTTTTGCAAGGGCAATACTATTTTCATTTTCTGCAAAGAATAATATATTGAAATCTAGACTCCACTATGTTCATGTAAGTGTAACCTCTATTAATCAATCTATGAATCACATTAAAAAATCGGATTTTTGAAAGTTTGTAGAAATTAACACAAACAGAATTACAGTATACTTGTTTTTTTTTTTTTTTTTTTTTTTTTTTTGTGATCATAAAAATTTATTCCATGAAATTTGCCTTGACTTACTTTGTGAACTTTTAAAAATTAAATTTACAAAAACAAATCAGTTAGTAACATTAAAAAAACGACCATATCAACATTTAATTGGTATCTTTTTTTTAAATTCCTTGGACAATATCCATTGGTTGAACTTTAAATTTGATATTCATATTGTTTAATTAACCAAGTAAGAATCAAGAAAAGGTGTATTTATAGAAAAGAACCAAATGCCTAAGATGACATATATCCAAGATACTTTTAAAAAATAAAAATAAATTCTTTTATTTATACATGCTATTATTATAAGATAAATAAAACAAATCTATGTAACCTGGTAATAATAAATCCTGCTTAAAATTAATTTAGTAAAATGTATTGTGGATTAAAATCTACCTCAAGCATGGTACTTAATAACATTGAAAAAATTCAAAAAAAATTGTTGTTAACTTCATAAATGTACTGGAATAAAATAATAATAATAATAATAATAACAATAGTGTTGATTTTTTTAACAAATAAAAATTAAACCTTACATCATAAGAAAATTTACTTAGTACAAATGCCTTTATTGAAACAATAACAAAATTATTCAATTGAACAATCACATGTTACAGCAAGAAATTAATTAATACATGTACGTCAATAGTTGATTCAATGACATTGCATATTACATCGGGAAAGTACCAATGAGCGTCACAATAACCTCAACACCAATCGTTTTACGATTTGGTTTTTTAACATAAAAAAAAGTGTCATACAAATTGACATAACTATGTCAATTTGCATAATTGGCATTTGAAAAAATAAGTCATTGTTCTATGGTGGTGAAGTTTTTGTTGATCTAATAGAAGACCAAAACAGCCCTACTTCACTAACGTCCCCGCACTTAATAACTAGAGAATTTGAACAGTGTAAGAAACACATCTATTGGCATTTGAACACTGTTAGCAACAATTTAATTGAAACACATAGAGATTCAATCTGTGGAAACCAATGCAGATTAAAGGAGCAAGAGTTCACCCACAATAAAATTCATAAATGAGGGCTTTTCCTTTACATTACACAATGCACATCCAGGTTATTTACACTTGCAATATAGGGGGATGGATACTGCAGAATGTAAAAACAAAGCCTGCCTACAGGACCTACGTTTCCAGCCAAGTTTTGCACTTCAGTGTTGTTCGGCTGTCTTCATCTCTCAATATTCTATCTAAATCTGGCTGGAGATGATAAAAGCCAGAAGACACATACGGGCATCTCATTGTTTCCTACTCGAGATATTAACTCCACAAAATCAACGACTCCAAGTCACACATGATGCTTGTGCACTTCAAGTTTGTGAGCTGTGTAGAGTCCGCGTACGTAAGTAATTAGGAACCTGTAGCTATACAAAGGTGCACTCTCCTGCAACAGTAGATACTGGCCTCCTCTCCTCGTCGGCATGAAGGGGACTCAAATGCTTCTTATCAAATAGGGAAGATTTGACTTCAAACATCCGTGAGAACAGTTGTCCAAAGTCAGTTTTGACAAATTGTTGGGCCTGTTGATAATCAACAGATCTCTGGAATGTGACTTTCTCGGCTTCCAAGAAGGGAATTGGCTCTGGCAAATCATAACTGTCGTCATTAGTTACAACTGTGGTACCTGGTGGTCCGGAAGGTGCCTCTGCTTCCACGGGTGATCCGCATTGCGCTAAATGAAGGGCAAACTCCATATCTTCGTACACCTGCACGAATGGTTGGACATATATCATTAACTGTTACTTGATAACCACGTGATTTCCACGGTGTACACTTCCACAGATGCTGTGAATCTGTCATTGATGTTTTCAGCAAACTGTGTAACATCTTCGCTGCTTCCAATATTCCAGGAGTGATGAATTCCTTGGCTCTGCCGAGAGGAAAGGAATAAATTGGACGGACAAAAAAGATATAGCCTAATTCATATTGTAAAGATCACTCCTACAAGTTCCACAACTGCGAGATTGACAGTACACCAACTTCGAGAAATATCTACCACAGCTACGAGCCTAACTGGTGATCTGATTCAAAGAGACTTCAAAGAATCCATGATCATGACATTCAAACAGGCATAGATGTGATTACCTCACAGAGACGTTCAAGTTTGGAAGAGCTCATTTCCCGTTCACACGTAATCACCAAATACTCGGTGCACTCTTTTAAACATCTTGCAAGTGTTTCTGTTTTGGCTGCAGGAGCGGCCTCTACAATTGCAACACCTGCACCAAGCTGTCGGGGCAAAAGACGAGATGTTAGTTTCTGCAGCCATGTTCAAGGCTCTGTAAGATATGAATCCCATGTTCTGAGCTACATACGCAATGCAATTACCGAAACTTACAATCATACACCGGTTTGAAAGAAATCAATATCAAAGTTACGAAATAGGCACATACTGCAGCTAGAAAGAGTTGCTCAAAAAGATCTGATGGAGCCACATCTTCCAGTACATCGAGGGTGCTCTCACTGGAAAAACCACCACCCAATAGAATACGAATCTTAGTCAAGAGAGGCATTCCAAATATGCAACCACCACTGAACTCACGCAATGAGTCACGCAATTCACAAATATTAGTCAACGCCCGCTGGCGTCATTCTGTCGAAATAAATATATAAAAATTCCCGTACCCATCTTCAGGAGAACCTTACCCAGCAAGTTCCTCATCAAACAGCGGAGATTGCTTGAGGGCCGGCACTGGTCGGGAGGATGCCCATAGCTCTTGCCACAAATTCCCTGATTATCACATTCCATCATGTAGGTATTTTAGACTAAAAATTTACATCACTACGTTACTTTCAGGTGACGATGCCACGCCACTTTTTTTTATAGCCAGACATTGGGAACGCACAGCAATGCAGCCAAGATGGACCGAAAACTTGCAATCATGTAAGGAGAGATTGAAAACCTCAGCGGCGGAATAGCCGAAAACAGTGGAACCAAAGTTTAAACAGACTTCAAGTTACCTATTTCCTGGTCAAAATTTTAAATAATTGGAACAGTTCTCTCACTGGTAATAATCAAGCATTCAAATCTACCTTGACATTGCATGCGTGCACTAAGATAGCCTCGAATAGCTCCATACTCCCCTGCATTTTCCGCACTGCCTTGGAACATAAGGCCAGTCCCTGGTTCCTCCCTCCAATCCAAAGGGGAGTACCATCGCACAAAGTCTTCCAATATACATCCAGGATTGGCGGCCTGAACAAGAATCAAAACCACTCTCAGTAAGTAAATCCACAAGAACTTGGTTCTAGACAAACTTGTGGAAACCCATCCTTATAATGCAATACCGACCTTCACTACTCTCCAAAGACGAAATTGAATAAACTTCACGTCTTTGACTATTACCTTGAAGGCTTGCATATCAGATAGAAGCTGTGAACAGCCAGCTCCAACACTGTAAAATAATGGAGTCAGTTGGTTGGAAATTTGGAAGCCCTTGTATGACCTCATGTGTATGCAACACGCATTTCAACATGTATTTAAAGAACAGCCAAAACAGTCTTGGGTTTGAGTGTAACTTTCTCTGCTCACCTTCTAGTGCGAAGAATAAGTTCCTCCGCTTCCATTATGGCATCCTCTGTCATGATAGGATTATCCTGCAGAGCAAGAGAATAATACGTTGAACAAAGATTGTGGTACTTCACCAGAACTATGGGCTTTACTTCTGAGTGGATTTTTTCCCCTCGTAAGCAAACGGAACATCATGAGACTAAATCAAAAAGGTGAATCCATCGACTTACTTGAGTAATAGGTGAATATACTGGTTCTCCAGTCTCCAACATTAGAAGGTCAGCTGCTGGATGGTCCGCTCCAACTCTAAGAACTTTTTCACCAGTCTTTAACTTAGCGTAGAGTAGCACTGGAGCCTTTATGTTAAGGCTTTCAGAAGGTGCTAGGTGATTATCAGTGCTCTCTGCAGAAGAGTTATCTTCATGAGCTAAATAAGAGTTCAGAATTTCAAGAGATTCTAAATCTGCAGCGCGCTTCTTGCGCCTGGCAATACAACAGTTTATTAACTGCAATTGCTGGTGAAGCAGGCAGTAGCGCAGATCAGGACTTTCGTCAACTGGCAAAAGAGATATTGGGACCCCTTCTTTCCACCGGCGCCGCAGCTGCACATAAGGGTCTGTTAGCTTTCTTTTTAAGTAAAATGGAACTCGGTAAGACATCGCTAACAATTGATAGCAACATCACTAAACATATTTATAACAAACTACATTTGACCAGAATGTAGTAGGAGGTAGTACCTCTTTTATTACTTCTAGCCAAAACTCCCCCATGCCTTGCTCAGTTTTGATTTCAGCCATAATTTCAGCTAGCCGTGCAACAAAGCTCTCTGGCGGGGCTCCATGAATATCTCTCGGAAGGTTCGGACTAGCGGTGAATGATAATTTCTTGTCTACCTGATCCTCGTGCTGGGTATCTGCAGTTGACAAAGCTAAGTGGTCACAACAATGAAAAGGAAATTTGGATTAACAGATGCAACCTGAACAGAAGGTGAGGACAGGTCTTTGGAAATTCTTGTTTTCTATTGCTGGTTCATGTGACAATTCAAACATCAAAACGTGACATACCAAAATGTAAGAAAAAATAATAAAATGCTCACATTCAGCGCATGAAGCAAGATAAGACACACCTGCATCAAAAAGTGACCACAGCAAGGTATGGTAATCTCCAAGACTGGTAGTCTTTGAGAATCTTGATTTGCTGTCCTTGCCACGACCGGCACTCAACCGTCTCATAGCAGCAAAGCCTGAGACAATACCAGACCAATCGCCATTACTGGGTAAAACATCCTTGTCCAAAAGTCGTCCACCTTGAATTACTAATTCTTGCATACTCTTTGCCGATCTACCAGTCCTGTGTTGTCAAATCCACCAACGTTCAGATTTATGTCAACAAAGCAATAAAAAAAACTCGCTTGCATTGTCCACAAGATAACTGACAAAGGACGATGTTCGCATTTCTCAATCGCACCTGGCATCTCAATAGCTTAAGGACATACGAAGACATAATGCCAGATTCAATTGAATTTGGAAGGAATTCAAAGTAGTTGATCGAAGAAAATTACTTAGATTACCTAGAAAGAAAATAGGCATAAGGTCTACAGCAAACACACAGTTCACTAAAACCTAGGCGAATATAAACAGTAAATGTAAGAAACACAAATCGTCAGTAGCTGCGCTGTCTACTGGGTGCATTAACCAGCACTATGTACTAGTTACAGATTCATTACGACCAAAATGCTTACTCGATGGCAGCTGCTAGGCGTCGAATGATCACGGATTGAGGAATACTAGTGACAGAAACTGCTTCGCTGTCAGCTTCCTCTTCAATCGGATCCCTCCACAGGCTCTGCAGGAACAGCATTCCAAGTAAGAGCGTGTTTGACTTTATACAGGGCGTGTACAAAAATAGTAGTTCCTTAATGTTATTAAAAATGAAAAACTAATAAATAAAACCCATGCAAAAATATGTCCGAATATGTCTACTTAAAATATATGCATTCACGACGCAAACCTCCACTGAGGTTTGCGACAACTTCAAGTTGTCAAGCTATTACGTAACAATTACCTCATTGAACGTGCCTCCAAAGGTCAATCTGCGTTCAATACTTGACCAACTCATGCGCACATAATTGTTGGAGTCTGCATCTATTATCTCCTGTCGAACACGCTTGACGGCAATGAAATATCGGCGCCAGAACTCGAGCTCCTTCATTTTCTTTGGCACGTATTGAAACCAAAGTTCTTTCAACTCTTCATCAAACTGCAAGTAGGAGCAGTGAGAAGCAGACAAGTTTCAGACTACATAAACTCATCGAATTGATGGAAAGGGACCCGTTCCAAAGCATTTTCAGCAAACCAGCAAGTGAACGATTGGCAAAAGAACAAATACCTCCAGGACGTTTCCAACATATATCATTGCAGTTTGCATGTCGATAGATTCAAGGTCATCATCGACCCCTTCCAGAAAATCTTCCGGTTTCTACGGTTAAAAGCAAATTCCAATCAATCACAGATAATAAAATCAACTTAATTTAAAACAAGTTGTAGGTGTTTCAAATTAACAGCCAAAGACCCGAGATTCATTGTTTCTCTTCAATTCATACAAACCTCCTGAGAACAAAAGCGCAAGACACTGCATATCCACTCGGACCTGTATTCAATTTGCATTTGGAATATCCTTTTGAATGACATTCCTGCTCTTACTGACCTTGGACAAGTCAAGAATGCGTCTCTTGAACTCAACTTCGTACCGTTTCTCACTATCATTCTTGGCACTCCAAGGGTACTCTGCTTTGAATTCTGTATCTGTGCTTAGAAGCAAGAATGCCTTAATTGTAAGCAAAATGGACAGTACAAGGGTGTAGTAGTCATCAATTGACTAGAGCGAAATTCAAAACCCAACGTAAGCTGAGGTGTTCATAAGCACTTTGAAGCCGCATTCTAGATGAACTACATTAAATATAATTTAGAATAAAGCGGATTCAGTGCGCTCACCATGAATATATCTCCCATTGGTCCACGTAGTGCCATCCGGAGTGGGAGGCCCGCCAAAATCCGCTTTGATATCAGCCTTGATTTCAGTGAGAACTCGTTCTGCTTTTGCAGCTACATTCTGCAAAGCTGCCAACCATCACCAATATTGTGTCAAGTTATGACATTCTTAGTTCACTTTTCGAGAGATTGATAAAAAAAACGAAAAACAAAAAAACAATTCTAAAAACATGAGAACCACTCTCACTCTTAATCTAAGCTTGCATCGTGCCCTGCTCAGACGAGCCCGAGAACAGCGACTAACTAAGCTATCAATCTAAAGTCTGACAAGACCCAATCAGGTCGTAAAGCAGACATTCATTCTTCTGAAAGAAACCACGCAGGCGATCTCTAAGCAACTGTAGTCCCTACCTGTGCCACCCCTTGGATTCACACATTGTGGATATTTTCTCAAAATGATGCATCGTGACTTCAATGATCCAAAGCTACCAAGTACGAGAAGCTGATCTGTCTCATACACGTAAAATCTAAAGCCTAGCGGCAGCATTCGTCCAAGCGCGACACAAACCGAACCTAAAAAGAAGCTCGATTTATACCCACAGAATGCGCGTAATCCAAAAGGATACGCGATGCGCAACGAACGCGCGAATACCTGATTTAGCCTTCAATATCAACGACGATTCCATTTGGTGTAGCTTGCAGCTCCCAGATGAGTCCCAATGCTCTCAGCCAAAATCGCCAATACCTCAAGAGTCGATCTGCAATCACTATATTAACACTACCAACAACAACAACAACGACAACACCCTCCTCCTGCGAGCGCCGCACCACCGCATTGGATCCACACCCACCTCGAAGCACTCCCAAACCACGTCTACATTGCCTAATTCCCGCACGACACTCGGATTCACGTCGCGAATAAACCCCCACGGACCCAAAAACCCAAGAATCACAAACAGTACACTCAAACACTCATCGAAAGCCGCACCGGCACTCATTCCAGCATCCCCCACAACAGCGTGCTTCACCGCAAACAACAAGCAACCCAACAGTTGGATTTATACATCGCGCGAAGTGAACAAAGCTCCGTTTGCCTCGATCCAGGGGGTTTATGTGGCCAGCTCGACCAGGGCTACCGGATACGCCGGATCCACGTCGCGACAGAGGATCACCAGGCGCGGAAATGAGCCCTGATGATTGATCGCCCTGCTTCCTGCTCCCTGCAGCGCGCACAACACACTCACCTCAAGCCTTCCAAGCTCAACGCGGCCTTGCGTCGCGTCGGGGTAAAACGACGAATTTCGTCTTCCATCCGACGAAACTTCCCTTTTGGTTCAGATTTCGTCGACATTTTTCGTTCGTTCGATCTTCCAATGTGCTCAGTTCCGGAAACCTCGTTCACACAGCGGTGGTTTCAAATATGGAGTATATATTTGGGGGTATTGATTGGGCCTTCCCCCTGGAAGAGGGACCAGAAGTGATGATGAAAAATAGTGGATTTTTCATTTGGATTTTTTTTTTTTTTTTTTTTTTTTTTTTTCATTTTAATGAATGGGGTAGTAATTATATCTGGTCCTGGGAATGGGGGAGAGGCAGTTGGGGTGTAAGTTGGCCACCTCCTCATAAGTAGCGGGGGGTGGGGTCTCCTTCTGTTTCATCTTCTTATCTTTGGCGAGGGACCAGATATAATATCAAGAGGGTCTTCACTCTACTCTTCCTCCTCTAACTCCCGCTTTGGGCCTCACATGTGGTCTACGCTTTACTTTTCAATCAAGCTTTGCTAATTTTGGCGGTGATTCTGAAGGGTCCCGCCATATCCCGCATCCCCCACATCCTCCTCTGCCCAGTGCACTCTCTACCCATACCCCCCCATCCACGTCGGCGATGCCACGCACGCATTTCCACGTCAGCACACCACCGCACGCACACCGACGCCACTGTGGTTCGTGACGAGGCGTGGGGAGCACCGTTCCCACTGCAGTTGAATTCTCCCTTTGCTCATTGCTTCGTTACTACTATTTCAATGAAATGCACATTCGCAGTTTCAAATTAAACTTTATGTGTTGTGATAAGGTTGGTAGTGTAGCGAGGATTTTTATTTTTATTTTATTTTTTTCTCTACATGTTTTTTAATAAGTTGGGTTCTAGTGAGAGTAAAGGACACTATAATAATAACAAAAGAACAATAACCTATAATGTAAGAATACCAAATAAAAAAATAAATAAAAAAATAACTAAACAAAGTAAATAAATAAAGAGGGGTGTTCATTTTGCAGTTCTACTAAGTAGTGCTTAATAAACTAAATTAGTGCTTAAAAATATTAAAAATTTATTAGAAAAATCCATGTAATTAAGAACTAAAAAAATATGTGCTTTTTTTAATACTACACTAAATTTAATTACTACCATAAAATAAAAGATACTTACGTTTTATAATTAAATAAATTTTAGAAAATATTTTTAATATATGATTTAAAATATGTAACATTCAATTTTAATTTTAATTTTAATTTTTATAAAAAATACACAAATCATTGATTGCTACATATAATAATATTATATTTTAAGAATATAAAAAAATAGAAATTATTCTTGAATATAAAAAATATGTTTATTTTTATAAGAATCTATATATTAAGATTGCTCAATAAGACATGTAGTGGCTCTCATTCATTACATGCATCCCTCTTGGTTTTCATCAAAAAACTTAACATTGTCTTGAATTTGAAAGAAAATTTGAAGTGAAAATGAATGGATTCATCAATGTCTTGCATGGATAAAACAATAATTTCATTAGATGCATGCATTTTTCTTTCATGTAATTCATGAGAACTTAACAGAACATGAAATTTCTTTTTGAATTTGGCAAAAGAACAATTTGCAATCATATCAAAGTTTAAATGGTTATATCCAGTAAGAAATTTAAATATTATATCATGTTTATGATATGTGGCATTACAGTGTATAATGTCAGAGATCATTTACGTCAACCATTATATTGTCCTTCAATTAAGGACTATGGTAATGCTTTCTTTATACTTTTATTTCTCATCAAAATAAATCGAGTTCATCTATAGTATTTCATAGTTCTATAAATGTGAAATTTTTGTGATACTTGTAATGTAATGTCTAATAAAGACTATTTTTAAGAGAAATTAAAATTAGATTTATTTGTGAGAATTGAAAGTTGTGATGAGATTGTGAAAGATTGTTGCCTTTAATGAGCTAGATTGGCTAATATTTTATTCAAATTAAAGTATATGCAACGAGTTTGAAATAAAAATTTAATGTAAAAAAGAGTGTATATGCATCAAATAACTTGATTCTTGGTTCATGTAGATGCATAGCAATTTGAACTAAATAATGTGATACATTGAAATCCACAAAAAATAAAAGCAAAAACAAAAGAAGAAATGTGGAGTGAAGTTGTTGCCCAATAGTGACCGAGACCACAAATTGGTGTATCATTATTTCTATCAACATTGTTTTTACTGCATGCCTTCTATTATAATCTACAAGAGCACACATTTGCTTTATTCCCTTCTATCATTTTTTCTGGGTCAAAAATAAGAGGCTCACAACATCAATAGCAAGGTGGTAAAATTAGATATGTTAAAAGTTTGTCATTCCATAAATGTTGACAATATGCTTGATCAATTTTGTTTCTAAAGATTTATTTGTATACTACTTTAAACTAATGTTATGTCACAGACATACTCATGTAAGCTAGTAATTATATATACAAATAGGTGGAAGTAAGTAAAAGTAAATAAAAATAAGTTAATTCTATAGTATTTAATATGCAAGCTTCTTAGAAGCTTCATAGATGTTGCTTTGACTTCATAGGTGTCATTAATTGACCTTTTGGATTAGAAACGTGGTCAACAAGTTGGCCATGTGCCACACATGTTGTTAGCTTGAAGTTCAAGCTAACTATGTGGCCTACACGTAGAAAAACTTGCCTTGTAAGTTAAGGCATGTGTCCTACAAAGTCAACACATATTGGAGGTCCTATAGAACGTCGCCATGTAGCCCCTAGTTAGATAGTATATATAGAGATAAGAGTAAAGCCCTCTTCACTCTTGTCAACTCTTTTCTTGGTTCTAGTCTAGTTTCAAGGGTCTCTAGTTTTCTTGTCTTTTGGCAATAGCCATTCCAGTTTCTCTTTCAATATACATACTTATTTATTTATATTTTGTTACTTTTCTTTGAGTAAAGGCTCACTTGTCTGAATTTCTTTTTTATCGAGTTCTTGTCCTTGACAGATTGACAAGAGTACACCTATAATATTAGAGCTTTGTCTAATCTTGATTAAGAGTCGGTTACCTCTTTTTTTGATAAGATATAAGCATATTAGAAGTTGTGGATTACCCTCTTCTAAACTGATATTGTCCTTAGTATTTTCTTTGTTCTCAAGTCCTCTCTTCTATTTGTCTTGAGCGATATTAGACATCTTCTCTTTTCTAAGTGTTATCATGGCAGAACTTGTTGAAATGAAGAGTGCAATGGCACAAATGCAAGAACAATTGAGAGAGTTAATGCTTGCAATGTATCAACTCAATTTACCA
Organism: Physcomitrium patens; assembly: GCF_059467195.1. NCBI lineage: Eukaryota > Viridiplantae > Streptophyta > Bryopsida > Funariales > Funariaceae > Physcomitrium > Physcomitrium patens. The sequence continues at coordinate 7,497,010 of NC_143432.1, forward strand.
CCAGAAGAAGCAACAAGATTGGCAGGAAGTGAAGATATAGAAATGATTGGAGCTGCTTCAACATCTGCACCAAATCATGTCCTATCTCTTATGATGGAACGCCCTTCCAGTATTAGAGAACCAAGAATTATCCTACCCGAGAAGTTTGATGGCACCAGATCCAAGTTTTGAGGATTTATCAATCAAGTGCAATTTGTGATTGAACTTCAACCCCAAAGCTATCCAACTCCAAGATCACAAGTTAGATTGATTGATACGCTTCTTTTAGGTTCAGCACTATTGTGGTTTTCATCTTTTCATGAACAACAAGATCCAATATTAGATAATCTAGAGGCTTTTTTGGTCGAATTTCGATCCATGTATGGAGAACATGATGCAATTCGTGTTGCAACCAATAAGATCCGTATTTTATAGTAAGGCAATCGATCAGTAACGTTGTATGTTTCACAATTTTGACAACTTGCAACTGATATCAAGTGGGATGATGCTGCACTTATTAGCCAATTTCTCTACGGATTACAATATGAGGTAAAAAAATTAATGCTCAACTTATCTGATCCTCAAACATTGAGTCAAGCAATTCACTTTGCTGTGAAGTACGATATTCACCTTTTTGAATTCCAATCTGAGAACCGACCTCAACGTTACTATAATTCAATGGCAACATCAACACCTCTTCAACACATACATTCGGAAGTAGAGGATATGGAAATTGATGCAGTACATTTCAAACCTCTTACTGAGCAAGAAAAGACTCGTCGTCGTCAAGAAGGATTATGTTTATAGTGTGGAGAATCAAAGCACACTGCTCAACATTGTCCAAAGAAATGACGTAATCACAAAATGAGGAGTATGGCTGTAAAAGAAGACAATATGTCAGAAAACGAGTTTGTTCAGCTAGAATAGGGACCGTTGTCGTGTTGTAACACAAGTATACTGTGAAAATATAAAGAAAGCGGACTTTTATTAATGTTCAGTTACCTCGAATATTAGGAGGAACGACCAATTTTAGTGCAAATACTGAGAAGCTAGGTTCAGTCACCCCGTTACAATCAGCTGGGGCATACTGAAATGCTCCATTCGATTCCAATAATGGGAGTCACCAGGAAGGGAAAGGACCAATTCAACGACGGGTGAGCCTGGTTTGAAGAGCTAATTGGATCCAATTTCAAGACATCCAATCTAGGTCTTATCCAATATGAGACCTGAATTGGTCGGGCAACCCAATGCGGTCCAATTACGGGAACATCCAGGTTATTACGGGCCTCTTACCCAATATGAGACCTGAATTGGTTGAGTGACTTAATGTGGTCCCGATTACAGGATTTCGATTCTGTTTCAGGCTGTCGTATTCTCTGTGCCGTTTCAGAGAACGTTGTTTTAGATAAAAGGATCTCTTAAAGGTAAAAACGGAAGAGAGAACTCTGACAGCGCAGCCAATTCCGGATCCAAGATGGAAGATTGAAGAAATTCAGAGGCTAGGGTTTGAAAGAAGAGAGAATTAGGGTTAAAAGGGAGGATAGGTTAAGAAATGAAAGGAGAGAATAAGTTTTTTTTTAGAAGGATCGGAGAGCTAGCTTCATGCTTTGAGAAGGAGAAAAAGGAGAGAGAATTGGGTTTTTTTTTTTTCTTCATAGGGTTTTGGGAAGACTGAGGCAATCGTTGCTGAAGTCAGTGTTGTAATGGTGAATCGGGATTTTTAATGAAGTGGGTGTGATTACTCTTGACTATTTTGTGAAATCGAAGTTACGTCTATGATTGAAGAATTAAAAGGGTATCTATAGGATTGAGTATGCAGAGTGAATGAAATTTATTGGGTTAATCTAACGAGACAGTCAGTGGATACAAGATCGTGAGTATAAAGCGGTATTGAAGATTAGCAGTTTGGGTTGTTCGGGGTTCTCTGTAGCGTCTAGAGACCTATCGGTTGGGGCAAAAAGGATTCGGCGAGCAGTCGAAGGACATCCGTATAGGTTTATAGTATATTCTTGTAGTTGTTTATATTCCAACAGTCAAAAACCGATAAACTGCTTGAATATTAGCGAATCTCCATACTACCTTCTACAGCTAGACGCCTGGCGCATCTCAAGCAGGAAAGCACGTAATACGACATAAGTGGTGAACCCGACATGAAAGCTTGAGGTGGAAGATATTTGATTTTGTTTGATTTTATTTTTATTTTATGAAAAACGAAAATAAAAATTTTGAAGGATCTTTGAGAGGAGTTTCTAGTGGGGGTTCTTCTAAAGGATAAGGTATGCACATGGATCCATCTATTGCTAGTATGTTTCAAGCCTTCTCATTATCAATGCAGCAATAGCAAAGCAATGATTGAAAGAAAGCTTTGGCAACCAAAGCATTGCAAGCAGTGGTCAATAAAATTGATTAATTTGATGGAAGGAATATTTCAAGGTATTTAAGATGTTATGTTTGTGAAATGGAATTAAATCAGGTTTCTGAGAAGAAAATGGTTGAATTATTTGGACTTGCCACGATACCGGAGATAAGAGACCATATTATATCGATTACGGATCATTATGGGAATTCATGGGAGGTTTTTTCACATGCATTGAAAGAAGAATATTTCTTGGAAGATGTTGATCACGTTACTAAGAAGTTGTTTCTGGAATGGATTGAACGGCCTAATAAGAATTTGCAAGCAACAAAGCTATTAAAGGAATTTGAAAGGCAGTACTCTCAATTATGGAAGGTAGAAAAATTGACATTGGAGCCGAACAAAGTTGATCTATTTCTTCAAGCTGATGATGGAGAATTGCAAGGGAAATTAGAACTCCTTCTTGAAGATAAAAAAGAAGATGAATGATTGACAACAAAGTGGAAGAACGTTGAAGATGTGGTGGGGTTGCTTACAAAAAGAGAAAGGATGAAGGATAGGAGCAATATTCTGAAAACAGTACAAGCACCCAAAGCTCCAATATGTACAACACCACCAACAATGCCTATAGTTCAACCTTCAACATCCTTATTAAAGAAAGCAGATATGGAGATGGAAGAAATTATATGAGGAATGCGAGATCTTCAAATAAAATTGACAAGACTTGAAGAGAATACTTCTACAAATAATTCGAAGAATGTTTCAAAACAAGGATATGTACAAAGATGCATTTGGTGTGATGATGCTTCACATACTAGAAAAGATTGCAATGAATTTAATAATATGATATGGCTATGAATTATTTGCTGGAAAGATGGAAAGATAGCATTAAAAGATAGGGAGGATCTTCTTCAAACCAATTTTGGCAAGGGAGGAATGAGAGCATTGGTTCAAGATTACTTAAAAGAGCATGAAACAGCAGCACAAGAAAGTGCAAGTTATGGTGCTAGAGTAGATGATGACCTTGGTGGAAGTACAGAAACTAGTGAGTTTTGGGCTTCTGTCATTTCTACAATGCAAGAAGGGAAATTACCTTAAGAAGCATTATTGAGGACTGCAACTACAATATGAGGTGCAACAGGTTGGAAGGATCCTGTTGAGTCTCTTTCAGTTCGTGCATATATTGCTAAGAGCCAACATGAAGCTTTGATGGAAGAAAAGAGACGAAGAAATTTTGATGATACTAGAGAAGGAAATTCTTCTAAGAGGCAAACTCGAGGAGACAAGGCTCAGGAAGCAGCTTCACAAGAATTACCTGTAAAGGATACCTCAGCATCATTGGAAGAAAAAACAAGGGAGACAAAAGTTAAGGGCAAATCAATTGCTTATAAGCTACTTTCTGACATTGAAGCGGTAACAAATTTGAAAGAGGTGTTGGAAGATCGTATATTAAATGCTAAGGTGGAATTCACATTGAAAGAAGTTTTAGGAATTGCAAAGAAGGAGTTTCATGATGTTATCATTGACAGCATTAAGCGAAAGAGGCAATTAATGGGCGAAAGTGGAATGAGTCATGCTATTGATACAAGAATATATAAAGATGAAGAAGAGGTTGATATTGGTTACAAGCAACCAACAAATGAAAAGAATGGGTATAATCAACGAGTACGTTTCGAAGATTATAGTGATAAGGAAATGGAAACCTTAAGCCATTATACTCGAAAGCATTGGACAAGGGCAACTACTGAGGTATTGGTGAAAGTAGGAGATATAGAAGAACCAATTGTTGCTTTAGTCGACCATGGTTTTGAAATAAATCTCATGTCTAAAGATCTTTATAAGAAGCAAAAATGGCCAATTGATATGGAACATGGATGGGCAATACGAGCAGCTAATAACACATGGGGTGAATTATATGGAGCTTGTCCAGATGTCAAAATTCGGATTGGGGATGTTGCGACGGAGCAACATTTCTTTGTTCAAGATACAATGTCTTATCTGTTGATTTTAGGACAACCTTATATTACGGCAACATGGATGAAAATAAAAGTACTTGACGATGGTTCTGCTTATGCAAGGATACGTAGCAAAGATGGGAGGAAAGTTGTACAATTTCTAACAATATCTCTTAACCATGAACGGAATCGAGATAGGTTGAGGGAGAAACCATTGCCAAAGATTGTTGAAGGATTTAAGGATTTTGGAGAGGTACCACTATAAAGCGAGATTATGGAGGTACAAAAGAGGAGATACTCTCGCAAGATGAAGGTACCTTTGATGCGAGTTTTATTGGTATTTTGGAGAATGGAAATATTATGTATAATAAAGTTGATGATTTTAAAAGAAAAGAAAGAAAAAGATTATATAATATTGAAGGAGAATTACGCAAGTTAGGTATATTGCAAGATGATGAGAGGATTTTAGGTGTTTATGAAGAAAATGGACTGGAAGATTCATTGGAATTGATTACATATATTGGGTTAGGGGATAATGATAAGATTGTTGAGATTCATTCAAAAGAGGTTTATACCATACTTGAATCTTTTCAAGCACCAGAAGTCACTGTAGAGATGAGATATAAAACGGCAGATAAGAAGGTAAAGCCTGTTGCTTGACCATTACCAGAAGATTCTAAAGAACAAATGGGAGAAGCATCAAAAGAAGCAAGTTTAAGAGATCCAATGAGTATTGGACATGAGTTTACTAAAGAGACTTTTAAAGAATTGAAGATTGGTTCTGATGGTTCTTTATTGCCAGAGGAAATTACTTGTTTCAAAAAGATGTTGGCTAAACAAGGTAGATTGTTTGCCTTCGAATCTCATGAAATTGGGTGTGTGGATCCAAATATTATAACACCTATGGTTATCTTCATTGTACCACATGTACTTTGAAATCTAAGATCGATTCCAGTACCGAGGGCACATTTATCTAAATTGGTGGAACTATTAAAAGAAAAGATAAAGATGAAAATATTGGAACCCTCATTTGCACCGTATTCTAGTCGATGGTTTACAGTACCTAAGAAGAATGGGTCACTATGGTTTATTCAAGATATGCAACCGGTGAATGCAGTAACTGTCAAGAATGTAGGAATTGAACCTATTGTGGATGAATTTGCTGAGGCGTTTGCTGGAAGGGCGATTTATGCAATGGGTGACTTGTATTCAGGTTATGATCAATTTCAACTTGCCAAAGGAAGTAGAGATATGACAACAATGAGGACACCACTTGGATTGGTTAGAATGTGCACTCTTCCTCAAGGCACGACCAACTCAGTTGCACATATGATGAATGGAATGAATAAGGTATTGAGAGATTTTATTCCAAAAAAGACTATGCCTTTTCTGGATGATGTTCCTATAAAAGGGTGCAGATAAGGAAACATGGATGAAACTTTAGATAAGAGGGGGTGTCGCAAATATGTTGTTGATCATATACAAGATTGTGAAAAGATTTTAACTCGGCTTGGAGAAGTTCATCTTACATTATCGGGTATGAAGTCCGTATTTGGAGTACGAGAGGTTGTGATTGTTGGACATTTATGTCGATCTTATGGAAGAAAAATTGATCTGACTAAAGTTGATGCAATTGGAAGGATGAAAGAGGATTGTGATTCTTTAACAGAGGTTCGCAGATTTTTAGATACATGTGTATTTTATCGAATCTGGATCCTTCATTATACTCACATAGCGGATCCATTATATGAACTGTTATTCAAGGATTATCGATTTAAATGGGAAGAAAGGCATATTCAGGCAATGCAAAGATTGAAGAAATTATTGATGTCACCTCCAATATTGAGGAAGGTTGATTATAAGTGTAATAGACTAGTGATTCTTACTGTGGACGCCAGTCCAATTGCCATTGGATGGGCTGTGGGTCAAGATGATTCAAGTGGGAATAGATTTGTAGTTCGATTTGGAGCTAAAGTTTTAAGTATTCGCCAGCGTGCATACTCGCAAGTCAAAAGAGAAGTTTGGGGAGTTGTTTCGGCTATGAAAGCTGAAAAGGACTATTTGATTGGGACAGTAGTAGTAATTGAAAGAGATTGCTTGCCATTGCTTGGAATGATTACTAACTGTTCAACGCCAGATATTGCAATGTTGAGATGGATTGCTTATATTAAGTCACTAAATCCAGAATTTAAGCATGTTACTGGGAAGGACAATTTGATAGCAGACATGCTATCTCAAGCAAGATACGAGAGGGAGGACGAAATGGTTGAAGACATTGATGACGTTGTTGTATAACGTGCTTTCTTGCTCGAGAACGTGCCAGGCGTCTGGCTGTAGAAAGTAGTATGGAGATTCGCCGATAGTCAAGCAGTCTATCAGTTTTTGACTGCTGGAATATAAACGACTGCAACAATGTACCGTAAATCTATACGGGTGCTCTTCGACTACTTGTCGAAGTCCTTTTTACCCCAGTCAGTAGGTCTCTTGACGTTACAGAGAACCCCGTACAACCCAAACTGTTAACCTTCAATACTGCTTTGTACTTACGATCTCGTATCCACTGACTGTCTTGTTAGATTAACCCAGTAAATTTCATTCACTCCGCATACTCAATCCTATAGACACCCTTTTAATCCCTCAATCACAGACGTAACTCGATTTCACAAAACAGTCAAGAGTATTCAAACCCACTTCATTTAAAAATCCCGATTCACCATTACAACACTGACTTCAGCAGCGATTGCCTCAGTCTTCCCAAAACTCTACGAAGAAGAAAAATCCAAATTCTATGTCTTTCCTTCCCTGACCCGAAGTATGAAGCTCCTCTCTCTAATTCCCTTGATCTTCAAAAAAAAAAAAACCCCCAATGAAACCCGAACTGGTAACCTTGCAGAAGCTTGAAAAAAAAAAAAACTCGCTTCCCCCCCCGATTTCTCCTTGAAAAAAAAAAAAAAACCCCCACACCTCCAAAACTATATCCCCCCTAACCTTATCCTCTGAATTTCTTCAATCTTCCGTCTTAGATCCGGAATTGGCTCCCACCTCAAGCTTGGATCCGAAATTGGCTCTCACTTCAACTTGGATTCGAAATTGGCTCTCGCCGCCAAGTTTTCTCCTCCGTTTTTACCTTTAAGAAATCCATTTACCGAAAACAACGTTCCCTGAGACGGCACAGAGAACAGGACAGCCTGAAACAGAATCGAACCCCGTAATCGGGACCACATTGAGTCGCCCGACCAATTCAGGTCCTATATTGGGAAAGATGCCCGTAGTAACCTGGATGTTCCCGTAATTGGGTCCAATTGGTCCTCGCGTCAGATTGGCTAAGACCCGTAGTAAGACCTGGATTTCTCGTAACTAGACTGCATCGGGTTGCCCCACCAATACAGGTCTCATATTGGGTAAGAGGACCCGGATTGGATTATCGAAATTGGATCCAATTGGCTCCTCGAACCCGTCGTGTGAATTGGTCCTTCTCTTCCTGCTGACTCCCGTTATTGGAATCGAATGGGGCATTCCAGTATGCCCCGGCTGACTGTAACGGAGTCACTGAACCTGACCACTCAGTATTTGTACTGGAGTTGGTCGATGCTCCCAATATTCGAGGTAACTGAATATTAATAAAATTCCCCTTTCTTTTTATTTTCACTGTATACTCGTGTTACAACACGACATCCACCCCCTCTGAACCTGTGCATCCTCCGGTATGCACCAATTTACCCAATTGCTGTTTGATTCAGAATATATCCCCTACGTCTTTGTCCAGTTCGTCTTCGTCACCTTCATTATCCATATCACTTTCATCTTCTTGCTGCGGAATCTCTATATCTTCATTAAGGTCTTCCATATCCATCTCTGCGTGTCTTCGTTTAAATATTTTTACTCTCTTCCCTGCAATTGGTATTTTCAATTTTGTACCATCTAACTCCCGTAATGAGTAAGTCGCATTATCATGAACAGTTGTTACAACATATGGTCCAAACCAACGTTTTGAAAATTTCTGCAAAGTACTATGTTGATTATCCAGACTATTGTCATAAACAAGTACCCAGTCACCTTCCTCGATTGCTTTAGGTCTCAATCGATGTTGCTTATCAAATCGTGCCTTGTTTTGTAACCTTGCGCTTTTTAACCTTTCCAATGCTATCTGCACATCTTCCGATCTTTGCTCAAATTGTCAAATCCTAATAGCCAGAAGTTCTTCTCTTGTTAATCCATCTTCCCATGGTAGCATACTCCAAGTAAGTACTTTTTCTTCAATCGGCATAATTAGTTTTCGACCTGTCATAAGTTCTACTGGCATATATCCTGTCATTGAACTATGTGTTGTTCGATCAACCCATAATGCAAATGACAAAAGCCGTGGCCACTCTTTAACTTTCCCATTACAAGCTTAAACTAATGCTTTCACAATCGGTAGGTAACCACGTTCGCTTTTTGCATTCCCTTCTGGATTATAAGCAGTAGTCAATGATAGTTTAACTTCACATCTTTCAAAGAACTTACGAGCTTCTTGTGCATTTAATTCTCCATGATCTGCAGTGATTTTTCCTACGCATCCGTAGTGGCAAATGACATCTTCAAGTAAAAACCTACAAATCTCCTCTGTAGATTTTGTCCTCAATACTCTTCCTTCTACTTGATTTGATAAATCTTCACGAGCTAAAACCAAATATCTCATCTGCCATAACCCAACTGGCATAATAACCAAATCAATAACCCATTTAAAATGAATAGCGAGAGGATACGTAGGATGAAGACCATCTCGATGTCGGATATTAGAATACGATTGACAGATTTCACATGACTCTACAAATGAAAGCACATCTCGATACATATTTATTTCCACCAATATCATTTTTTGAGTTTAGCAAAAGTAGCTCAGATTCCTCTATGCCCTGTCCATAAACTATCATGGAATTCCTTTAATAATTTTAGTTTTTCTTCTTTTTTGCCTATCACTCGTTATGGCATTCCAATTCCTTTCTTTGGTCTCTTCCATAAGAATCCATCTTGAAGCAAAAATCCATATGCTTTGTTTCTTATTTGTTTGAATTTTTCTATAGACCAATTCCCTTGCTTAGTCAAGGTATTCAAGTAATGACCAATATCCAATAATTCTCCTTCATAAGATTCTTCAAGAAATAGCTTGTCTTCTCTGTTGAGATTTGATATTGAATAGAATTTCAATCCGACATCATCAATGTCTTCAACCATTTCGTCCTCCCTCTCGTATCTTACTCGAGATAGCATGTCTGCTACTAAATTGTCCTTTCCAGTGATATGCTTAAATTCTGGATTTAGTGACTTAATATAAGCAATCCATCTCAACATTGCAATATCTGGCGTTGAACAGTTAATAATCATTCCAAGCAATGGCAAGCAATCTGTTTCAATTACTACTACTACCCCAATCAAATAGTCCTTTTCAGCTTTCATAGCCGAAACGACTCCCCAAAGTTCTCTTTTGACTTGCGAATATGCACGCTGACGAATACTTAAAACTTTAGCCCCAAATCGAACTGCAAATCTACTCCCATTCGAATCATCTTGACCCACAGTCCATCCAACGGCAATTGGACTAGCGTCTACAGTAAGAATCACTGGTCTATTGCACTTATAATCAACCTTCCTCAATATTGGAGGTGACATCAATAATTTCTTCAATCTTTGCATTGCCTAAATATGCCTTTCTTCTCATTCAAATCGGTAACCCTTGCGTAACAGTTCATATAATGGATCTGCTATGTGAGCAAAATGAGGGATCCAGATTCGATAAAATACACATGCACCCAAAAACCTACGAACCTCTGTTAAAGAACCACAATCCTCTTTCATCCTTCCAATTGCATCAACTTTAGTTGGATCTGGTTTTCTTCCGTAAGATCCGCATAAATGTCCAACAATTACAACCTCTCGCACTCCAAATACGGACTTCATACCCGATAATGTAAGATGAACTTCTCCAAGCCAAGTTAAAATCTTTTCACAATCTTGTATATGATCAACAACATATCTGCGACACCCCCTCGTATCTAAAGTTTCATCCTTGTCTCCTTCTTTGCACCCTTTTATAGGAACATCATCCAGAAAAGGCATAGTCTTTTCCGGGATAAAATCTCTCAATACCTTATTCATCCCATTCATCATATGCGCAACTGAGTTGGTCGCGCCTTGAGGAAGAGTGCACATTCTAACCAACCCAAGCGGTGTCCTCATCGTTGTCATATCTCTACTTCCTTCGGCAAGTTGAAATTGTTCATAACCTGAATACAAATCATCCATTGAATAGATCGCCCTTCCAGCAAACGCCTCAGCAAATTCATCCACAATAGGTCCAATTCCTACATTCCTGACAGTTACAGCATTCACCGGCTGCATATCTTGAATAAACCGCAGTGACCCATTCTTCTTAGGTACCGTAAACCATCGACTAGAATACGGCGCAAATGAAGGTTCTAATATTTTCATCTTTATCTTTTCTTTTAATAGTTTGACCAATTTAGGTAAATGTGCCCTCGATACTGGAATCGGCCTTAGATTCCAAGGTACATGCGGTACAGTGAAGATAACCATAGGTGTTATAATATTTGGATCCACACACCCAATTTCATGAGATTCGAAGGCAAACGATCTACCTTGTTTAGCCAACATCTTTTTGAAGCAAGTAATTTCCTCCGGCAATAAAGAACCATCAAAACCAATCTTCAATTCTTCAAAAGTCTCTTCAGTAAACTGATGTCCAATACTCATTGGATCTCTTAAACTTGCTTCTTTTGATGCTTCTCCCATTTGTTCTTTAGAATCCTCTGGTAATGGTCCGGCAACAGGCTTTACCTTCTTATCTGCCGTTTTATATCTCGTCTCTACTGTGACTTCTGGTGCTTGAAAAGATTCAAGCATGGTATAAACCTCTCTCGAATGAATCTCAACAATCTTATCATTATCCTCTAACCCAATTGATGTAATCAATTCCAATGAATCTTCTAGCCCATTTTCTTCATAAACACCCAAAATCCTCTCATCATCTTGCAATGTACCTATCTTGCGTAACTGTCCTTCAATATCATATAATCTTTTTCTTTCTTTTCTTTTAAAATCTTCAACTTTCTTATACATAATATTTCCATTCTCCAATATACCAATAAAACTCGCATCAAAGGCACCTTCATCTTGCGAGAGTACCTCCTCTTTTGTACCTCCATAATCTCGCTTTACAGTGGTACCTCCCCAAAATCCTTAAATCCTTCAACAAACTTTGGCAATGGTTTCTCCCTCAACCTATCTCGATTCTGTTCATGGTTAGGAGGTACTGTTAGAAATTGTACAGCTTTCCTCCCATCTTCGCTCCGTACCCTTGCATAAGCAGAACCATCGTCAAGTACCTTTGTTTCCATCCGTGTTGCCGTGATATAAGGTTGTCCTCAAATCAACAGATAAGACATTGTATCTTGAACGAAGAAATGTTGCTCCGTAGCAACATCCCCAATCCGAATTTTGACATCTGGACAAGCTCCATATAATTCGCCTCGTGTGTTATTAGCTGCTCGTATTGTCCATCCATGTTCCATATCAATTGGCCATTTTTGCTTCTTATAAAGATCTTTAGACATGAGATTTATTTCAGAACCATGGTCCACCAAAGCAACTATTGGTTCTTCTATATCTCCTACCTTCACCAATACCTCAGTAGTTGCCCTTGCCCAATGCTTTCGAGTATAATGGCTCAAAGTTTCCATTTCCTTGTCACTAGAATCTTCGAAACGTACTCGCTGATTATACCCATTCTTTTCATTTGTTGGTTGCTTGTAACCAATATCAACCTCTTCTTCATCTCTACATATTCTTGCGTCAATAGCATGACTCATTCCAATTTCGCTCATTAATTGCCTCTTTCGCTTAATGCTGTCAATGATAACATCATGAAACTCCTTCTTTGCAATTCCCAAGACTTCTTTCAATGTGAATTCCACCTTAGCGTTTAATATACGTTCTTCCAACACCCCTTTCAAATTTGTTGCCTCTTCAATGTCAGAAAGTAGCTTATAAGCAATTGATTTGCCCCTATCTTTTGTCTCCGTTGTTTTTTCTCCCAATGACGCTGAGGTATCCTTTACAGGCAATTCTTGTGAAGCTGCCTCCCGAACCTTGTCTCCTCGAGTTTGCCTCTTAGAAAAATTTCCTTCTCTAGTATCATCAAAATTTCCTCGTCTTTTTTCTTCCATCAAAGCTTCATGTTGGTTCTTAGCAATATATGCACGAATTGAAAGAGACTCAACAGGATCCTCCCAACTTGTTCTTCCTCGTATTGTAGCTGCAGTTCTCAATAACGCTTCTCGAGGTAATTTCCCTTCTTGCATTGTAGAAACGGCAGAAGCCCAAAACTCACTAGTTTCCGTACTTCCACCAATTTCATCATCTACTCTAGCACCATAACTTGCACTTTCTCGTGCTACTGTTTCATGCCCTTTTAAGTAATCTTGAACCAATGCTCTCATTCCTCCCTTGCCAAAATTGGTTTGAAGAAGATCCTCTCTATTTTTCAATGCTATCTTCCCATCTTTCCAGCAAATAATTCCCTGCCGTATCATATTATTAAATTCATTGCAATCTTTTCTAGTGTGTGAAGCATCATCACACCAAATGCATCTTTGTACATATCCTTGTTTTGAAACATTCTTCGAATTGTTTATAGAAGTATTCTCTTCAAGTCTTGCCAATTTGATTTGAAGATCTCGCATTCCTCGTATAATTTCTTCGATACCCATATCTATTTTCTTTGACAAGGATGTCGAAGGTTGAACTATAGGCATTGTCGGTGGTGTAGTACGTACTGGAGCTTTGGGTGCTTGTACTTGTTTCGGAATATTACTCCTATCCTTCCTCCTTTCTTTTTTTGTAAGCAACCCCACCGCATCTTCAACGTTCTTCCACTTCGTTGTCAATCCTTCATCTTCTTCTTTGTCTTCAAGAAGGGGTTCTAATTTCTCTTGCAATTCTCCATCAGCAGCTTGAAGAAATAGATCAACTTTGTTCGGCTCCAATGTCAATTTTTCTACCTTCGATAATTGAAAGTACTGCCTCTCAAATTCCCTTAGTAGCTCTGTTGCTTGCAAATTCTTATTGGGCCGTTCAATCCATCCCAGAAACAGCTTCTTAGTAACGCGATCAGCATCTTCCAAGAAATATTCGTCTTTCAATGCATGTGAAAAATCCTCCCATGAATTCCCACAACGATCCGTAATCGATGTAATGTGGTCCATTATCTCCGGTATCGTGGCAAGTCCAAATAGTGCAACCATTTTCTTCTCAGAAACCCGATTTAATTCCATTTCACGAACATAACATCTTAAATACCTTGAAATATTCCTCCCATCAAATTGATCAATTTTATTGACCACCGCTTGCAATGCTTTGGTTGCCAAAGCTTCCTTTTGATCATTGCTTTGCTGTTGCTGCATTGACAATGAGAAGGCTTGAAACAAACTAGCAATAGATGGATCCATGTGCATACCTTGTCCTTTAGAAGACTCCCCACCAGAAATTTCTCCCAAAAATCCTTCAAAATTTTTATTTTCGTTTTCCATAAAAAATAAAGATAAAATCAACCGAAATCCAATACCTTCTACCTCAAGCTTTCACGTCGGGTTCACCACTTTTGTCGTATTACGTGCTTTCCCGCTCGAGAACGCGCCGGGCGTCTGGCTGTAGAAGGTAGTATGGAAATTCGCCGATAGTCAAGCAGTCTATCAGTTTTTGACTGCTGGAATATAAACGACTGCAACAATGTACCGTAAATCTATACGGGTGCTCTTCGACTGCTTGTCGAAGTCCTTTTTGCCCCAGCCGGTAGGTCTCTTGACGTTACAGAGAACCCCGTACAACCCAAACTGTTAACCTTCAATACTGCTTTGTACTTACGATCTCGTATCCACTGACTGTCTTGTTAGATTAACCCAGTAAATTTCATTCACTCCGCATACTCAATCCTATAGACACCCTTTTAATCCCTCAATCACAGACGTAACTCGATTTCACAAAACAGTCAAGAGTATTCAAACCCACTTCATTTAAAAATCCCGATTCACCATTACAACACTGACTTCAGCAGCGATTGCCTCAGTCTTCCCAAAACTCTACGAAGAAGAAAAATCCAAATTCTATGTCTTTCCTTCCCTGACCCGAAGTATGAAGCTCCTCTCTCTAATTCCCTTGATCTTCAAAAAAAAAAAAACCCCCAATGAAACCCGAACTGGTAACCTTGCAGAAGCTTGAAAAAAAAAAAAACTCGCTTCCCCCCCCGATTTCTCCTTGAAAAAAAAAAAAAAACCCCCACACCTCCAAAACTATATCCCCCCTAACCTTATCCTCTGAATTTCTTCAATCTTCTGTCTTAGATCCGGAATTGGCTCCCACCTCAAGCTTGGATCCGAAATTGGCTCTCACCTCAACTTGGATTCGAAATTGGCTCTCGCCGCCAAGCTTTCTCCTCCGTTTTTACCTTTAAGAAATCCATTTACCGAAAACAACGTTCCCTGAGACGGCACAGAGAACAGGACAGCCTGAAACAGAATCGAACCCCGTAATCGGGACCACATTGAGTCGCCCGACCAATTCAGGTCCTATATTGGGAAAGATGCCCGTAGTAACCTGGATGTTCCCGTAATTGGGTCCAATTGGTCCTCGCGTCAGATTGGCTAAGACCCGTAGTAAGACCTGGATTTCCCGTAACTAGACTGCATTGGGTTGCCCCACCAATACAAGTCTCATATTGGGTAAGAGGACCCGGATTGGATTATCGAAATTGGATCCAATTGGCTCCTCGAACCCGTCGTGTGAATTGGTCCTTCTCTTCCTGCTAACTCCCGTTATTGGAATCGAATGACGCATTCCAGTATGCCTCGGCTGACTGTAACGGAGTCACTGAACCTGACCACTCAGTATTTGTACTGGAGTTGGTCGATGCTCCCAATATTCGAGGTAACTGAATATTAATAAAATTCCCCTTTCTTTTTATTTTCACTGTATACTCGTGTTACAACACGACAACGTGGGATTGAAATTCTATTCAATATCAAATCTCAACAGAGAAGACAAGCTATTTCTTGAAGAATCTTATGAAGGAGAATTATTGGATATTGGTCATTACTTGAATACCTTGACTAAGCAGGGGAATTGGTCTATAGAAAAATTCAAACAAATAAGAAACAAAGCATATGGATTTTTGCTTCAAGATGGATTCTTATGGAAGAGACCAAAGAAAGGAATTGGAATGCCATAACGAGTGATAGGCAAAAAAGAAGAAAAACTAAAATTATTAAAGGAATTCCATGATAGTTTATGGACAGGGCATAGAGGAATCTGAGCTACTTTTGCTAAACTCAAAAAATGATATTGGTGGAAATAAATATGTATCGAGATGTGCTTTCATTTGTAGAGTCATGTGAAATCTGTCAATCGTATTCTAATATCCGACATCGAGATGGTCTTCATCCTACGTATCCTCTCGCTATTCATTTTAAATGGGTTATTGATTTGGTTATTATGCCAGTTGGGTTATGGCAGATGAGATATTTGGTTTTAGCTCGTGAAGATTTATCAAATCAAGTAGAAGGAAGAGTATTGAGGACAAAATCTACAGAGGAGATTTGTAGGTTTTTACTTGAAGATGTCATTTGCCACTACGGATGCGTAGGAAAAATCACTGCAGATCATGGAGAATTAAATGCACAAGAAGCTCGTAAGTTCTTTGAAAGATGTGAAGTTAAACTATCATTGACTACTGCTTATAATCCAGAAGGGAATGCAAAAAGCGAACGTGGTTACCTACCGATTGTGAAAGCATTAGTTTAAGCTTGTAATGGGAAAGTTAAAGAGTGGCCACGGCTTTTGTCATTTGCATTATGGGTTGATCGAACAACACATAGTTCAATGACAGGATATATGCCAGTAGAACTTATGACAGGTCGAAAACTAATTATGCCGATTGAAGAAAAAGTACTTACTTGGAGTATGCTACCATGGGAAGATGGATTAACAAGAGAAGAACTTCTGGCTATTAGGATTTGACAATTTGAGCAAAGATCGGAAGATGTGCAGATAGCATTGGAAAGGTTAAAAAGCGCAAGGTTACAAAACAAGGCACGATTCGATAAGCAACATCGATTGAGACCTAAAGCAATCGAGGAAGGTGACTGGGTACTTGTTTATAACAATAGTCTAGATAATCAACATAGTACTTTGCGGAAATTTTCAAAACGTTGGTTTAGACCATATGTAGTAACAACTGTTCATGATAATGCGACTTACTCATTACGGGAGCTAGATGGTACAAAATTGAAAATACCAATTGCAGGGAAGCGAGTAAAAATATTTAAACGAAGACATGCGGAGATGAATATGGAAGACCTTAATGAAGATATAGAGATTCAGCAACAAGAAGATGAAAGTGATTTGGATAATGAAGGTGACGAAGATGAACTGAACAAAGATGTAGAGAATATATTCTAAATCAAACAGCAATTGGAAAAATTGGTGCATACAGGAGGATGCACAGGTTCAGAGGGCGTGGATGTCGTTTTGTAATACAAGTATACCGTGAAAATATAAAGAAAGGGGACTTTTATTAATGTTCAATTACCTCGAATATTAGGAGGAACGACCAATTCCAGTGCAAATACTGAGAGGCTAGGTTTAGTCACCCCATTATAGTCAGCCGGGGCATAGTGAAATGCTCCGTTCGATTCCAATAACGAAAGTCAACAGGAAGGGAAAGGACCAATTCAACGATGGATGAGCCTGGTTCGAAGAGCCAATTGGATCCAATTTCAAGACATCCAATCCAGGTCTTACTCAATATGAGACCTGAATTGGTCGAGCAATCCAATGCGGTCCAATTACGAGAACATTCAGGTTACTACGGGCCTCTTATCCAGTATGAGACTTGAATTGGTCGGGCGACTCAATGTGGTCCCAATTACGAGGTTTTGATTCTATTTCAAGCTGTCTTGTTCTTTGTGCCGTTTCAAGGAACGTTATTTTTGGTAAAAGAATCTCTTAAAGGTAAAAATGGATGAGAAAACTCTGACAACGGAGCCAATTTTAGATCCAAGACGGAAGATTGAAGAAATTCAGAGGCTAGGGTTTGAAAGAGGAGAGAATTAGGGTTAAAGGGGAAGATAGGTTAAGAAATGAAAGGAAAGAATAAGTTTTTTTTTAGAAGGATTGGAGAGCTAGCTTCATGCTTTGGGAAGGGAAAAAAAGAGAGAGAATTGGGTTTTTTTTTTCTTCATAGGGTTTTGGGAAGACTGAGGCAATCGTTGCTGAAGTCAGTGTTGTAATGGTGAATCGAGATTTTTAATGAAGTGAATGTGATTACTCTTGACTATTTTGTGAAATCGAAGTTACGTCTGTGATTGAAGAATTAAAAGGGTATCTATAGGATTGAGTATGCAGATTGAATGAAATTTATTGAGTTAATCTAACGAGACAGTCAGTGGATACAAGATCGTGAGTATAAAGCGGTATTGAAGATTAGCAGTTTGGGTTGTTCGGGGTTCTCTGTAGCGTCTAGAGACCTATCGGTTGGGGCAAAAAGGATTCGGCGAGCAGTCGAAGGACATCCGAATAGATTTATAGTATATTCTTGTAGTTGTTTATATTCCAACAGTCAAAAACCGATAAACTGCTTGAATATTAGCGAATCTCCATACTACCTTCTACAGCCAGACGCCTGGCGCATTCTCCAGCAGGAAAGCACGTAATACGACACCGTGCAATTGGAACCTTGCACAACATCTAGTAAAGGTCCTATTCTCTCCTCAGAGCCCTCTCCTTGTTTTACATTAAATGTTATTTTAGGACCTAAACATTACAAAGTGTGTACCTTGTTAGATTCAAGAGCCTCAGCGTGTTTTTTAGATGAAGAATTTACTAAAAGACATAACATATCTTTAGTAAAGAAAACTAAACCTATTCATGTAGAAGTCATAGATGGTCGTCCATTGTCTTCTAGGGATATTACTCACGAAACTCTTCCTATAGAAGTAATAATCAATGGTCATAATAGCTTTATAGTATTTAATATCATTAGATCTTCCTCTAATCCAGTCATTTTAGGTTTAGCGTGGTTAGAAAAATACAACCCCCAAATAGATTGGATTTTCTAACTCTTACTTTCTCTAAAAGTATAACTAACAGTGTAGTTAATCAACTAGAGAGTCATAAGTCCAGTTCAATTAAACCCATATTTATAGGTGCAAAAGCTTTCTTGCATGCTGCTATGAAAGAATCACCATATATTATTTATGCCACACTTGTTTCTACGGGTGGAAAGACTTTAAGTGGCATTCCAAGCCAATATCAAGAATTTCAAGATGTATTCGAAAAAAAGAATGTGAATACACTCCCGGAACATCATCCCTATGATTGCTCAATTGACCTTCAAGAAGGAGCACAACTGCCATTTGGACCAATCTATTGTTTATCACAAAATGAGTTGATTGAATCCAAGGAGTATATTGAAGAAAATCTAGCCAAGAATTTCATACGCTATTCTAAATCTCCGGCAGGAGCTCCAATTCTATTTGTGAAGAAAAAAGATGGATCATTGTGGATGTGTGTTGATTATCGAGGACTCAACAAGATTACCATCAAGAATAGGTATCCACTACCTTTAATATCTAGACTTCTTGATCAACTGAATCAAGCTAAGATCTATATAAAAATAGATCTTCAAAGAGCATACAATCTAGTATGTATCAAAGAAGGAGATGAATGAAAGACTACATTTCGAACTAGGTATGGACATTTTGAATACAACATCATGCCTTTTGGACTTACAAATGCACCAGCAGCTTTTCAACATCTAATGAATGATTTTTTTCGAGAGTTTTTGGACGATTTTGTGGTCTATTATCTAGACAACATCTTGATCTATTCTAAGAATCTAGAAGAATATGAACTTCATGTTTGTCATGTATTACAAAAATTAAGAGATGCATGGCTCTATGCTAAAATAGAAAAGTGTGTATTCCACACTACTCAAGTCGATTTCTTAGGTTACATCATTTCAAATGATGGACTTATGATGGATCCTAAGAAAGTCCAAACTATTATAGATTGGAAGATCTCAAAAACGGTAAGAGATGTCCAATGTTTTTTGGGATTTGCCAACTACTATCAAATCTTCATCAAGGACTTCTCTTCAGTTGCAGCTCTACTTACACATTTGACTTGTAAAGACAAACTCCAATGGAATCAAGAAGCGGAAGTTACTTTTGAATCTTTAAAGACAGCGTTTGTTTCTACACCAATCTTGTATCGTGTTGATTTTTTCAAAGTATTTTTTATAGAAACAGATGCATCAGACTTTGCTCTGGATACGATTTTATCAAAAATGGGAACAGATGACAAACTTCATCCAGTAGCCTTTTATTTAAAAAAATTCTTAGCAGCAGAAATCTATTATGAGATCCATGATAAAGAACTTCTTGCAATCCTGGATTCTTTTCAAGAATGGCATCATTATCTAGAAGGTACTTCCAGTCTAATCACCATGTATACGGATCACAAGAACCTCAAATATTTTATGTCAACACGCGTATTAAATCGTCGTCAAGCTCATTGGAGCATGTCTTTATCAAGATTCGAGTTTATCATCACTTATCGACCAGGAAAACAACAAGGTTTGTCCGATGCCTTGTCTAGATGTTCTTTTCTTGCACCTAAAGAAGGAGATGTAGCTTTTGAGTAACAAAGAACGATTCTCTTGAAGCCAGAGTAATTTCATCTTCGAGCAATAAAATCAATATTGACTATTGATTTAACTTTTCTAAAGCAAGTCCAGTTAAGTATGTCTTCAGACCCTCTTATTCATGATATCAAGAATAATTCTTCTAAATCTCATGATCCCTCTAAATTTGAATTCAAGAACAATCTACTCTATTTCGAAGGATGCCTATATGTTCTAGAAGGAGAAGCACGTTAACGTATTCTTTAAGCTCGTCACGACATCCCAGTACCAGGACATTTTGGATATAATAAGACTTTGGAGGTGATATCTAGGGTTTTTTGGTGGCCTCAAATGTGGAAGGCAGTCAAAGATTTTATATAATCATGTGATGTTTGTTCAAGATCAAAAACTCCTTGTCATCGACCTTTTGGACTTCTTCAGCCATTACCCATTCCAGAACAACCATGGTCTTTTGTTTCTATGGACTTCATCATGGATCTTTCAATCTCAGGTTCTTATGACTCTATATTTATGATAGTAGATCGTTTTACCATGATGGCACATTTTGTACCATGTACAAAATCTATCACATGTGAAGAAATAGCTAAGTTCTTTCTTGACAATATCTATCGCTATCATGGATTACTCAAGGATATTATATTAGATAGGGGAACTCAATTTGTATCAAGATTTTGGCGGACTCTTTTCAAGATTCTTAAAATGGATATAAAACTATCTTCGACATTCCATCCTCAAACTGATGGACAAATGGAGCGTGTTAATCAAGTTTTGGAGCAATATTTAAGATGTACCATTAATTACCAACAAGATGGTTGGACAACTCTTTTGCCATTGGCAGAGTTTGCTTACAATAACATGGTATATTCTTCTATAAAACAAACACCTTTCTTTGCTAATTATGGTTATCATCCACAACTTGATACTTTTGACTTTTCAAAAGTTGATAATCCTGCTACGAAAGATTTGGTGATTCATTTATCAGAGCTACATGCAACGATGGAGGCGTAGTTAAAAGAGGCTCAAGAATAATAAAAGGTCAATGCAGATGTCTATCAAAAGGAACAACCAACATTTGTCTTAAGTGATAAGATATGGCTACTTCATCGCAATATCAAGACCACTCGTCTTTGTGAGAAGTTGAACTATCAAAGACTTGGACTATTTTCTATTTCTGCACAAATCAATCTAGTTGCATATCGTTTACATCTACCAGAGTCAATGAAAATTCATCTAGTATTCCACGTGTCTCTTCTTGAACCATACAAGACAGTGGACATACCAAGAAGATGACAAGCTCCACCTTCTCCTATAGAAGTGAACAATAATAAAGAGTTTGAAGTAGAAGAAGTCTTAGATTCAAGGTGGCACTGAAATAAATTGGAATATCTTGTCCATTGGTACGGATATGATATTAGTGATTGTTCATGGGAGCCAATAAAAAATCTTACAAATGCAATAAAGGCGGTGGAGACTTTTCATCATCGACATCCATCAAAATCAAGATGAAAATCTTCTTTATAAAAGAAACAACATCTAGGCAAGATAACATTTTACTTTCAATCCTTGTTTGTAGCTTCTTTGTAGTTGTGATGCTCAAGAGATGGAGAACCAATAACTAGCGGATTCAACTCAAGAGCCTTTATTTGCTGACCTGCTGGATGAGACATTACGATTGTCACAACCTTCAAGATGACGCAATCGAGATGTAGATCTTCAAGAACAACATATTCTTCCTCAGATAGATGGCAAGATACAACACGTTTGGTATCACAATTTGGGAAGGGACTCCCGATGTTTGGTGATTTTGCTAGAGGTAGGAACAACTCCTGATGGTGTTCCAAATATTCTATTTGAAGGAAGTTATGAAGGCTTCAACAATGATCAAATAACTGGGTGGTCTTCCCACCTTGGTATGGAATACTACCGATGGTTGAGAGGCCCTATCAATCATCTTCGAAGAGAACAAAGATCAGAGTATGTGGCGAATATAATTTGTCACATCATAGATTTTTTCAACATATGATGACCAGTCCTCATGGAACTCGTCCCTAGAAAGGGGGGTAATGTCATGGATATACTCATGTAAGCTAGTAATTATATATATAAATAGATAGAAGTAAGTAAAAGTAGGTAAAAGTAAGTTAATTCAATAGTATTTAATATGGAAGCTTCTTAAAAGCTTCATAGATGCTGCTTTGACTTCATAGGTGTCATTAAATGACCTTTGGATTAGAAACGTGGTTAACAAGTTGGCCATGTGCCACACATGTTGTTAGCTTGAAGATCAAGCTAACTTTGTGGCCCAGATGTAGAAAAACTTGCCTTGTAAGTCAAGGCATGTGTCTTACAAAGTCAACACATATTGAAGGTCCTATAGAATGTCGCCATGTAGCCGCTTATTAGATAGTATATATAGAGACAAGAGTGAAGGCTTCTTCACTTTTGTCAACTCCTTTCTTGCTTCTAGTCTAGTTTCAAGGGTCTCTAGTTTTCTTATCTTTTGGTAATAGCCATTCCAGTTTCTCTTTCAATATACATACTTGTATATTTATATTTTATTACTTGTCTTTGAGTGAAGGCTCACTTGTCTAAATTTCTTTTCTATCAAGTTCTTGTCCTTGACATGTTATTAGCAATTATATTTGTATTTTTATTTTCTATCTTGGTGGGTTGAAACTCAATATCTATGTACCATTTGTTAAGTATAATGTAGGTTTAATCTAATTATGGTCTGTATTTGTGTTCATGAGCTTAGGGATATGAATTGGTGGTAAGATTATTTTCTTAGATTTTTGTATTGGAGTACTAATTGGTATAGTGCACATTTATTTTATAAATTTGTCCTTTGCTATAATTAAAATGACTACTAAAAACTTATAAAAAAAATATACATGTATTAAATTTATTACCACATGAGATTTATGTTGATGTTTGATTTGCTTTGTTATTTCATGTCTTATAAGGAAGAAGCTCACATAATATTTTTTTTTCTTTTAATTGAATTATATTTGTTTTTTTGTTTGTTTGATATATTTGTAATCAAGTTTTATCCTATTACAAATAAAAAAAATGAACAAAAGTATGTTTTCACCAAAGATATGATTGTGTGTGTGTCTTGAAAACATGGACCTACCAAATACCAATTCATATGAGATGGAGTACAAGACAAAGTAAATTGGGGTAAAAAAGAAAAATACTCAATTTTTGGAAGAATACATCAAAACAAAGCATCATACACTGGTAAAGCACTTACATCCTTATCTCTCCTTCTCAGTTCCATGTCTCATTAATAACTACTTTCTTAGCTCCATGAAATGATCTATCTCTCTCTCTCTGTCTCTCTGTCTCTCTGTCTCTTTCTATATATATATATATATATAAGGTTAGGATTTGCGGAGGCTTTGCACAACTTGATTTACTCAAGTTTATACGATTCTTTGGAAAGAAGCCCACTATCCTAATAGAATCGAATTCATAGTATAATAAGAGTTGATACTAGATATTGGAGTTTAATCTCAAATTTCAAATTCTTGAGATTTTGTGACAATGGTACAAGTTTAGTTAGTCTACTATATAAAATAATTCATGGAGATAAACATCCAAGACAAAAAAATATTTTCATTTGGTGCATGCATCTTTTTTTTTTTTCATCTAAAGTGAAATGCTAGAGTTTATTGGGCATAACAAAATATGGAATTTCGAAAAGACAATGTATTAATGTATTTCCTATATACATCTCTCTTTATTTTTATCAAAAAAATTGAACAATGTGTTCAATTTCTCTATTTCAATATTTAAATACATACAGATTTTTGTTAAAGGAATTCTTTTGTTGTTGTGAGCAATACAAGGAATCATTATGTGCTTATCAATAGAAAATATTATTTATAATGAAATATGGTTGAATATTTTAATGTGATGCATTTTTTTTAAGACTTATTAGTGCTTTCATATTGTCAAAGCTTTATATTTCATACTCCGTGCCATGTATATTTTCACTTGGCTTGATCTCTTTTAAAGAAGGGACAAAAAGAAGTATGAGTACTGAGGTTTCTAATTTGCTATTGCTTGTACTAAAATCCATGCAATGCATTGAGAAGTCATTGAAGGCATGTATTTTATCAACTGCATTCATAATTTGAGAGACCTTAATGGGAACACAAGCAACTAGTAAGATATTATTGCAAATTTTAATTATGTTAGTTGCAAACTATGAATCTCTCTAGCACATGAATCTTTTTAGGTCTTAGATTTCTTATAGAAAGTTGAGTAGTATGATGTAATCGTAAAGAATATTAGATACTTTTTAATGGTGTTGATTCTACAATGCTGAAGCTGATTGGAGATTCATAAGTTGTGGTAGTGGAAAGTAGCTTTAATATACCCTTAGAAAACTTGCTCATCTCTAAGTTGTGTAGATATTAGGGAACCTATCATCATTTTAGAAACACCTTTCTAAAGAAATCCCTCTTATTCAGCACTAATAGGTGGAAATCTTGAAAGCCTTTATTTTTTTTAATAAAAGAATGTAATAATAAAAAGTTTGATGTTTGCTTATGAATATTACAAATTTTAATATGAGTGAAAATATAAGAATGAGCTAGAAAATGAGCAATAACATGCTTGAATAAGTATTTCAAAGCACATGCTTTTGTGAAGTTCATGCTAAACTAAACTTGTGCTAAAATTAAACATGTAGGATACCTCAACATATCACTTTTTTGGAGTAGCATTTATTATAGAAACTCACTATATGAGAGTGCATTGGGTTTTTGCTAAGTAAAAAATTTGAACAAAAATCCATTGAAGAATATTAATTGAACTTATATACAATAACTGTTCTAGATAATCCAACTTTTTAAAAAATATATCAAAGTTGTAAATACTTGCAAATCCAACTTATGGATCAGTCTTCTCAATGAGGTTCTTCACTGGGATACTAATGAAGCATACTATTTTCAAGTCCTTCATAGTGAAACGTACAAACCTTCCTGAAATAATTTGATTTTTATTCATTTGAACTAGCAATCTTCATTGCAAATGATATTACACTATACAGAAAGACTAAAACTTTTTAGGAGATATAGAAAAATATTCTATATAAAAAAAGATTATAAATAGGATTCAATACATTCATTGTATGAAGTTTTCTTATGCCTTGCACATTTTGAGCCTAAACCATTTTGTAGTATTCAGGCAAATAAGCTTTATGTAAGTGGCAATAAAGTTAAGCTGATTACAAGGTATAAAGCTCTCTACTTTATTAAATCATAGGCAAGAGAAAAGATTGGATATGAGAGTATGCATCCTAACTATGAAAGATCCCTTAAGAACATATGTTTGAACATGTAATGACAAATGAACAACATCTCTTACAATTGAGAACACCTCATAATTGTCAACAAAGATAAGAGATAATACAAAATAATGAGAGGCATAGAATTTCTTAAAAATTTTATTTCATTTCATTTAGAAATTTTAAAAACCATTATTATACCACATTTTAAAAACCAATATCTCAGATTTGATTACATACTATATTTCATATTACATTCTTTACATTTATCAAATTTGATTTTCTAAGAAAGTATCTTTTTTACACGTTTGTTTGTTCAAATTTGAATTTCAGAGTTGACTACATATTATATTTCATATTATATCTTATAACTCATTACATCTTCATTATGAAATGATTATAAATGAAATTCTTGAGCAATGTGGTTTTATTGGAGTTTTAAAAGTATTTTCAACTACAACAATTATTGTATGAAAACCAATTATAAGAATTTTATTTCTTGCTTTCATGTATTTTTTTTATGTTTAACTTTGTATGTGTAAATATATACATAAATCTCTTTGTGTGTATAAAGTAATAAATATTTTTTATTAAATAAAGAAATAAATATTTTTTAGTTTATTTATATATATTGGCTTCTAAAATATAATATTTTAAAAAAATTAAGTTTTTTGTTGTATGAAGTTTTTGTGAAAATATGTTTAAATATGATCATTAGATATACATAGATATAAGATTTTTATTTTTGTCAATGTACTATTACATTATAATTTGATTAATTAAGTTGTATGCACTTATTTTTATATTATAAATACTATGTAATCTTGTTCAAATACTTAAGCAATGTGGTTTTATTGGAATTTTATTGATGTAAAATTTTGGTATATAGAAGCTTACTTTGTCTATCTAATTGATTTGAGCCATTATCAATGGTCTAGCTTTAAGAATAATTAAAATTAATCAAAGAAAAATTACTCAACAGTAGCATAAGAAATATGAGAGAATACAAAAAGAAGCTAAAATAATTATAAACAAAAGAAAAAGTATTTTTTTATAGATCACTTATCTAACAAAGTTGAAGAAATTGGAATAGAGGTCAAAGATAGGACATAAAGATAAACATTGAAGCCATATATAAACTTTGTAGGATAAATATTTTATGTCTTTATTATAATGTATTACATTGATTTAATGAATTTTTAAATTGATCATCAAGGAAGTTGCTATTATTTAAAAATAGTTATCTTTAAAAATATATATATTCTACCATTTGTATCTTTTTAGTCTTTGCTTTTGAGACGCATCTTGGAGGACCAAGATAAAAGAGCAAAGGAATTTTGAAAAAATATCCATCAATATAATGCTGCATATGTATCAAGGATATGAATCTTAAAGAACTAAAAAATTAATACATTCTTATGTCACTTGAAAAGGCTAAAAAATCACTCAAAGGTGGTATGATATTAAACTAAAATGGCTATTGTCAATGACAAGAAGACTAAAAAATCTTAAAACAAGATTAAAGACTATCACAGACATATAATTGAAGAAGGTTTGAGAAAAATCTAAGAGATTTTAGAAGGTTCTAAGAAATTTCTTGTAGATCATAGAAGCTCCAAAAAGATTTTGGAAGGTTCTAATAGATTCTAAAAAAAGTCTAGAAGGTTGTAGAATTGGTAATTGGTCTTCGAAACCCCGTAACAATTCTTTGTTGGTAAAATCTGGAATTGGTCAGATGGTTACCAATTGGTATTGGTAGGAATTGGTAGTTAGCGGGAAAAGCAGTTAACAGGCCAAAATACGTACCTTTTGGAATCTGTTAACTGCCATGTCAGTTGAGTAGGATAAGTGGGTTGAGGAAGATGACCTCCGGGCCAGACTGTGATAGTCGTGAGCCAGGGTAAAGCTTGGAGCTACCCTTTTGTTTTCTTTGCTTTTGTGTTTTTCTTTAGTATTGGATTTAAAAAAAGGATTGCTGAAACTGTGATTGAGATATTGAAAATTATGAATTCGAATTAATTAATTTGGAGAAAGAAAGTGTGATTGTGATAATAGAAATTATTGCATTGTGTTAGTAGCACTGGAAGATTGAGTAAAAGTAAAGGAATTGAGAATTGAAGTACTGTGGAAAGAGATTAAGCATCCTATAGATGTCAGGAATGTCAGTGATATTGAGTAGCTGCAGGGCAGTGAACGATTGTAGAGATTGTGAAGGAATTGAATTGAAATGAGGAAGAGAACTTTGGAAGTTTTAGATAATTAATACATAATCAATTGTGACATAACATATCCAATTCATACAACGAATCTTTCCCTGAGATCGAACCCACCTATACTGATCAAATATCTTGGTGTTTTGAGTCCGAATCAAACGACGATTACATTTTTGGCACCGCTGTCGGGGAAAGAACAACAGTACGAAGTGTTAAAAATTGAATGTAAAATGGAAAAGGGAAATAATTCCAATAATAAAAATATTAGAAGTTGAATAAAAGGATTATAAGAATGTTTGATTTAGACTTTGAGAATTTTTGGCCAAGGTCATCAAGAAAAAGTTATCTCCATGAAAATGGCTTGCAATTTTTGTATGAACTTGAAAAATTCCAATGTAAAAGAAAAGATTTAATTGATCAAATTTTAATAAGAGATGAAATGATCAATGATTTAAAATTGGAATTGCGAGAAGAACATGAAGCTTTTCAAATTCGGGAAAATCAATTGCAAGAAGAAAGGATATTTAGGGATATGAAACAACAAGAAATCGATATGAAATATCAAAGAGAAGAATTGTTAAAGAAAAATAAAAAAAATTATGAATTGTGTATTGAATCTTTAAAAAATGAATTATGCACAAAAACAAATGACTTGATCAATTCATTGGAAGAAAAAGATGATTTATTGGAAGAAACTTCAAATCAAAAAAAGATTATTTATAATTTGAAAAGTAAATTGTAACATGAGCATGAAAAATTTCAACAATTAGAAGAAAGAAACCTTGAATGTATGGAAAG
Organism: Physcomitrium patens; assembly: GCF_059467195.1. Classification (NCBI taxonomy): domain Eukaryota; kingdom Viridiplantae; phylum Streptophyta; class Bryopsida; order Funariales; family Funariaceae; genus Physcomitrium; species Physcomitrium patens. The sequence continues at coordinate 7,525,361 of NC_143432.1, forward strand.
GAAAGAAACAACATTCAAACAATTGCATGAGGATATGAATTATGACAATTTGAAATATAAAGATAAGAATATAAAATTAGAAATTGAGATTACTATAATAATTGATAATAATAATAATTTAGTTTCACAACTAAATGAAGAAAAATCAAGATTCAAAATTAAGGAAGTTGAGGCCATTGCAAACAAAGTTTTGTCAAAAGGAGTTGAAGAAAATTCGTAATCAAAGATTTTAAAGAATAAAGAAATTTTATTTCTAGCTAGACAAAGAGGTGAAGCTTTGGCAAAATTAAAAGTTAAGCCATTGTTTTGCAATCAAGCCATTGAAGGTTGCTTAATAAAATATTTTGAAGTCAAATTCAACAAATTTACAATCTTTAGTACTTGGAGGCATCATTATTTACCAAATTTTAAATTGAAGAATGAAACCATGTCAAATTTGTTTAAAGTAGATAAGCAAGAACCAAAGCTGTTGAAAAAAATTATTTTAAAAAGGACAATGGATTTCAACATGTGGAAAAAAAAAACTTTTGCAACTCAAAAATCAATTGTAAAAACTAAAATATCAGCGTTTCTTTATGAGAATTATCATTCAAATTTGGAAGGTGTGAAGGAAATTTTATATTCTCAAACCTTTAATCTCAAAATTAATAAAATAATTATGGATCTTAAGACGTTTATGACATGTTTAATTGATAACTGTACGACTATACTCAATATTGGTGGTTTAAGATTTACAAAATCTTATGAAGGATGTTTTCCAAACATTAAGCAAAGTATGTATGCAATGAATTCAAAGTATTATCATATATTATTTTCAAGCAATATTATTGCATCAAATGGCAGTTTGAAGAATTTGTTTCTACAAGTGTCAAGTAATAAAAAAATATGGGATCTTGGCATATTTGAAAGGAAAGAAATTCATGCGCTGAACAAAATAAAGATATAAATCAGTTTATAAATGGGAAATCTAGTCTAATGGTAATCAACAAGCCAATTCAGATTGGTAAAGATCCAATTTAGATTAGAAATGACTCAATTCAAAGATGGAAATGATCCAATTAAATTGGAAAATAACCAATTTCAGATTGAAAAAGACCTAATTTAAATATTGAAAGACGAAGGACCAATTCAAATATTGGAACAGACCCAATTATTGAAAATCAGCAAGAACCAATACATGGCAAAGGTACTCCAATACTGTTTAAAAAGGAAAGTCCGATACCAGAACCAATAGCAGGTTCAATTTTATTAACCAATTCGACCAGTATATTGGGTTGTTCACCAATTTTAAGGAGCCAATTTCAACCAATTTGGGTGGCCAGTCTTAACCCGTCAGAGAACCAATTTTACAAACGGGATCAAGCCAATTCCAGAACCAATTCCAATTATTGGGAAGACCAATGCACCAGTATCAAGACTTGAACACTGAAATAGAAGATGAAGAAGTGGAGGAGGAGGTTACCAATTTGAAGCCTGGCGCACCAATATCAACGGAAGAAGCCAATGATGCGGCAATTTAGGAAATCGGCTACGTCTGTATGCTATATAAACCCGGGACGGGTTTTATATCGATGGGGGGGGAGAGAGAAAGCCAATTTAGTATTGAAGTGACAGCGCAAGAGTTGTGATGGGAAGGGAAGAGCGTGTGATGATAAGATTATGGACGGGTTGAGTGAAGGTGAGCCGTCAGGAAGACACTAATAGGATAGGTTGTTATAGGCCTGTTAGGTTAAGTCATATCAGGAAGAGAACCAGAGTAGAAGTTTGGAGTGGGGCTCTTGGTTGGCATTGTTTACATTGCAATTTCTTGATTCACGTTGCTAAGCACAGGTTTTAGAGGATTATCGTGAGTAGCAAAGATAGTGATTGAGCGTAAGAAGAGGACAGCTACGAGAGAGGAGCGACAGCATAATGTCAAGCCGAAGGGAGCATTGCCACCAATGGAGTACGTGATAGTGACCAGCATGGAGCCGGTCGCTATGGACATTTTTTGGTCGCAAAGGAAACAGAGAGAGTTTCGCACGGTGCAGATGTATGGATTTCTGAAGTTTTTGCAGAGGCTACTACCAATAGATATAGCATTGTTAACAGAATATTTGAAGAATTATGATCTGGAGGATGGATCCAGTGTGGTTCATGGGAGAATTATTGGTATAGATGAGGTGACGTTAAACAAGGTTCTATATCTTCCCATGGATGAGCTACCGGTATCGGGAGACTTAGACTCTGATTTTGTTCCAAGCAAGTACTTCAAGTCGGGAAACAAAGCGTTTGAGAAAAATCAAGGGTGGAAGACAGCGGATGCACTTACATCGGAGCTGGGAGAATGGATGCGGTTTGTGCAGAAGCGATTAGGGCTGAACCGACATTCGATGTATATGGCAAGGAGGTTATTGTTTTCACCAATTGCGACGCTGGAAGGGATGGTCTTCAACTGGGTAGCGTATGTTGTGACCATAATCCATGCTGAATTGGACATGAAAAGAAGAACAGGGAAGGTTACCACGATGTTATGCTCCAACTACGTGTGTGAAGCAATTAGATATCAACTGAAGCAACCTTTAATGGTGGAGAGACTAGACGCTGTAGCAACAGAGACAAGAGTAGAGTCAACGCCATTGCCATCAAAACAAGTCGAGGAAGCGGCGATAGCAGAGTGCAGCCAAGCTAGAAATTGCGAACGGACCAATGTCAGCTCATCATCTAGAGAATTGGGTCATCCTAGTATCAATATGGCCATCACTCCACCAGTACTGGTAGAGTATTATCAACGGGTGGGTTTATCGGGAGTTGGCCAGCAGGCAAGAGAACTCAAGGAGTTAATCTCGGCACAAATTACTCAATTACAGATGGCCGTTGAGAAAATGGACAATGAGTTTAGCCTTAGACAGGTACTGGAGGAGAAGGACAAGATCATTGAGGATCAGAAGAAGAAGATTGGGAATTTACAACGTGCTTTAGTAACGGATGCTCTCAAATATTCAAGATTAGAGTACCAATTCAAGGAGACCCAAGCGGAATGGGCCAAGGAGAACAAGTTGGCAAAGAGTCTGATGGAGCTTACCAAGCAGGAGTGTATTGAGTTGCGAAACCAGTGTCAGGAGAAAATGAATCGGGCGGAAGAATTGGCGGCCGAGAAGACTAAATTGGAGGACGATTTACGTAGGCAGTCGGAGAGTTCGAAGGTGGAGAACGAGACGTTAACACTCTGGATTTAGGAATTGAAAGCCGAGGTGTCTATATTGAACAAGCAGAAGGAAGCAGCCAATCTCGCCAGTACATCGTCAGGAGAACCGGAGATACAGGTGCATGTACTCAAAGAGCAGTTGAAGGAGTGAGACAACCAAATCACATTATTGGAATCTCAGGTGCACACATTGGGAGCGTTGAACGAAGATCTGACAGCCCAACTTAAAGAGGAGCAGGCAGAAGAGGGAGAGGAAGACGAAGCCAATCCAATAGCGAAGCATATTGGAACAGAACAAGGCGAACAACAAGTTCAAAAATTGGAGGAAGAAGATGATGTGCAAATGTTGTAAAATTGGTGTATATTGGTGTTTGCGAGGACGCTGCACAGCTAGAAGTGGGACTATGTAGAATTGGTAATTGGTCTTCGAAACCCCGTACCAATTCTTTGTTGATAAAATCTGGAATTGGTCGGATGGTTATCAATTGGTATTGGTAGGAATTGGTAGTTAGCGGGAAAAGCAGTTAACAGGCCAAAATACGTACCTTTTGGAATCTGTTAACTGCCATGTCAGTTGAGTAGGATAAGTGGGTTGAGGAAGATGACCTCCGGGCCAGACTGTGATAGTCGTGAGCCAGGATAAAGCTTGGAGCTACCCTTTTTTTTTCTTTGCTTTTGTGTTTTTCTTTAGTATTGGATTTAAAAAAAGGATTGCTGAAACTGTGATTGAGATATTGAAAATTATGAATTCGAATTAATTAATTTGGAGAAAGAAAGTGTGATTGTGATAATAGAGATTATTGCATTGTGTTAGTAGCACTGGAAGATTGAGTAAAAGTAAAGGAATTGAGAATTGAAGTACTGTGGAAAGAGATTAAGCATCCTATAGATGTCAAGAATGTCAGTGATATTGAGTAGCTGCAGGGCAGTGAACGATTGTAGAGATTGTGAAGGGATTGAATTGAAATGAGGAAGAAAACTTTGGAAGTTTTAGATAATTAATACATAATCAATTGTGACATAACATATCCAATTCATACAACGAATCTTTCCCTGAGATCGAACCCACCTATACTGATCAAATATCTTGGTGTTTTGAGTCCGAGTCAAACGACGATTACAAAGGTCATAGGAGATCCTAAAAGGTTCTCAGAGGCTTTAGATGATTTAAAAAGTTACCAAAGAAGGATCTTAGACTTCTTTTGTTTCCAAGCCTCATGAAAACTTCTCAAAAAGTTTCTTAGGATCTAATATATATCAAGGTTAAAAGGATCCTCAATCTCGAAAACTCACTTCTTGTGATCTAACCAAGACCTTCTTGCCTTGTATCCAATTATTGTTCTAATATCGAGTTAACTCTATTTCTTGGTCTTGAATCCTTGTCTTGTACATAGTCCCAAACAATTTGTCAAGATTGACATAAAATAATATTAGAAGCTTTGTCTTATTTGATAGAGAGTGGATTACTCATCTTCTTGAAAGTACTATAGCATTCTAGAAGTTGCGGATTATCCTATTCAAGATTAATATTGTTCTTTTCTTAATATTCTTTTTTTTTTTTTTTTTTTTTTTTTTTTTTTTCTTCTTCCAATGCATGTATTTCTTTGATTTTTTATGGCAAAAGATAGAAAAATCAATATGATAGACTCTAAAGAAATTAAGTTAGATTCTATTATTAATGCTTTTGAAGTATTGAGGATTAGATAGAAACTTTGTCAAAGAAGAATGGAGAACTATATATGACCATTGTCAAGGACAAGAACTCGATGAAATATCAATTCAGACAAGTGAGCCTTCACTCAAAGAAAGGTAACAAAATATAAATAAATAAGTATATATATTGAAAGAGAAACTGGAATGGCTATTGCCAAAAGACAAGAAAACTAGAGACCCTTGAAACTAGACTAGAAGCAAGAAAAGAGTTGATAAGAATGAAGAAGGCTTTACTCTTGTCTCTATATATACTATCTAATTAGCGGCTATATGGCAACATTCTATAGGACCTCTAATATGTGTTGACTTTGTAAGACACATGCCTTGACTTACAAGGCAAGTTTTTTTATATGTAGGCCACATAGTTAGCTTGATCTTCAAGCTAATAATATGTGTGCCACATGGCTAACTTGTTGACCACGTTTCTAATCCAAAAAGTCAATTAAAGACACCTATGAAGTCAAAGCAGCATCTATGAAGCTTTTAGGAAGCTTCGATATTAAATACTATTGAATTAACTTACTTTTACCTACTTGTATATGTAATTACTAGCTTATATGAATATGTCCGTGACATTACCCCCTTTTCTAGGGACGAGTTCCACAAAGAGTGGTCATTATATGTTGAGAAAATCTATGATGCGACCAATTATATTCGCCACATACTCTGATCTTTGTTCTCTTCGAAGATGATTGATAGGGCCTCTCAACCATCAGTAGTATCCCATACTAGGGCGAGAAGACCACCAGTTATTTGATCATTATTGAAGCCTTCATAACTTCCTTCGAATAGAAAATTTGGAACACCATCAGGAATTGTTCCTACTTCTAGCAAAATTATCAAACATCGGGAGTCCCTTCCCAAATCGTGATACCAAACGCGTTGTATCTCACCATCTATCCGAGGAAGAATATGTCGTTCTTGAAGATCTTCATCTCTATTGCGTCGTCTTGAAGGTTGTAATAATCGTAATGTCTCGTCCAGCAGGTCAACAAATAAAGGCTCTTGACTCAAATCCGCTGGTTGCTGGTTCTCCATCTCTTGAGCATCACAACTACAAAGAAGCTATGAACAAGGATTGAAAGTACAATGTTATCTTGCCTAGATGTTGTTTCTTTTATAAAGAAGATTTTTATCTTGATTTTGATGGATGTCGTCGATCAAAAGCCTCCACCACCTTTGCAGCATTTGCAAGATTCTTTACTGGCTCCCATGTACATTCACTAATACCATATCTGCGCTAATGGATAAGATATTCTAATTTATTTCGGCGTCGCCTTGAATCTAGGACTTCTTCTACTTCAAACTCTTCATTATTGTCCACTTCTATAGGAGGAGGTCGAGCTTGTCGTCTTCTTGGTATGTCCACTATTTTCTATGATTCAAGAAGAGACACGTGGAATACTGGATGGATTTTCATTGGCTCTGGTAGATGTAAATGATATGCAACTGGATTGATTTGTGCAGAAATAGAAAATGGTCCCAGCCTTTAATAGTCCAACTTGTCACAAGGACGAGTGGTCTTGATATTGTGACAAAGTAGCCATATCTTATCACCCAAGAGGAATGGTGGTTGTTCCTTTCGATAGACATCCGCATTGACCTTTTGTTGTTCTTAAGCCTCTTTTAACTACGCCTTCGTCGTTGCATGTAGCTTTGATAAATGAATCACCAAATCTTTTGTAGCATGATTATCAACTTTTGAAAAGTCAAAAGTATCAAGTTATGGATGATAACCATAATTAGCAAAGAAAGGTGTTTGTTTTATAGAAGAATATACCATGTTATTGTAAGCAAACTCTGCCAATGGCAAAAGAATTGTCCAATCATCTTATTGGTAGTTAATAGTATATCTTAAATATTACTCCAAAACTTGATTAACACGCTCCGTTTATCCATCAGTTTGAGGATGGAATGTCGAAGATAGTTTTATATCCACTTTAAGAATCTTGAAAAGAGTCCGCCAAAATCTTGATATAAATTGAGTTCTCCTATCTAATATAATATCCTTGGATAATCTATGATAGCGATAGATATTGTTAAAAAAGAGCTTAGCTATTTCTTCACATGTGATAGATTTTGTACATGGTACAAAATGTGCCATCATGGTAAAACGATCTACTATCATGAATATAGAATCATAAGAATCTAAGATTGGAAGATCCGTGATGAAGTCCATAGAAACGGAAGACCACGGTTGTTCTGGAATGGGTAATGGCTGAAGAAGTCCAAAAGGTCGATGACAAGGAGTTTTTGATCTTGAACAAACATCACATGATTATATAAAATCTTTGACTGCCTTCCACATTTGAGGCCACCAAAAAACCCTAGATATCACCTCCAAAGTCTTATTATATCCAAAATGTCCTGGTACTGGGATGTCATGACGAGCTTAAAGAATACGTTAACGTGCTTCTCCTTCTAGAACATATAAGCATCCTTCGAAATAGAGTAGATTGTTCTTGAATTCAAATTTAGAGGGATCATGAGATTTAGAAGAATTTTTCTTGATATTATAAACAAGAGGATCTGAAGACATACTTAACTGGACTTGCTTTAGAAAAGTTAAATCAACAGTGAATATTGATTTTATTGCTTGAAGATGAAATTGCTCCCGCTTCAAGAGAACCATTCTTTGTTGCTCAAAAGCTGCATCTCCTTCTTTTGGTGCAAGATAAGAACGTCTAGATAAGGCATCGGACAAACCTTGTTGTTTTTCTAGCCGATAAGTGATGATGAACTCGAATCTTAATAAAGACATATTCCAACGAGCTTGACGATGATTTAATATGTGTTTTGACATAAAATATTCGAGGTTCTTATGATCCATATATACGGTGACTGGATTGGAAGCGCCTTCTAGATAACGATGCCATTCTTGAAAAGAATCCAGGATTGCAAGAAGTTCTTTGTCATGGATCTCATAATAGATTTCTGCTGTTGAGAATTTTCTTGAATGAAAGGCTACTGGATGAAGTTTGTCATCTGTTTCCATTTGTGATAAAACCGCATCCAGAGCAAAGTCTGATGCATCTGTTTCCATAAAAAATGCTTTGAAAAAATCAACACGATACAAGATTGATGCAAAAACAAACGCTGTCTTCAAAGATTCAAAAGCAACTTTCGCTTCTTGATTCCATTGGAGTTTGTCTTTACAATTCAAACATGTAAGTGGAGCTGCAACTCGAGAGAAGTTTTTGATGAAGATCCGATAGTAGTTGACAAATCCCAAAAAACATTGGACATCTCTTACCGTTTTTGGGATCTTCCAATCGATAATAATTTGGACTTTCTTAGGATCCATCATAAGTCCATCATTTGAAATGATGTAACCTAAGAAATCGACTTGAGTAGTGTGGAATATACACTTTTCTATTTTAGCATAGAGCCATGCATCTCTTAATTTTTGTAACACATGACAAACATGAAGTTCATATTCTTCTAGATTCTTAGAATAGATCAAGATGTCGTCTAGATAATAGACCACAAAATCGTCCAAAAACTCTCAAAAAACATCATTCATTAGATGTTGAAAAGCTGCTGGTGCATTTGTAAGTCCAAAAGACATGACGTTGTATTCAAAATATCCATACCTAGTTCGAAATGTAGTCTTTCATTCATCTCCTTCTTTGATGCATACTAGATTGTATGCTCTTCGAAGATCTATTTTTGTATAGATCTTAGCTTGATTCAGTTGATCAAGAAGTCTAGATATTAAAGGTAGTGGATACCTATTTTTGATGGTAATCTTGTTGAGTCCTCGATAATCAACACACATCCACAATGATCCATCTTTTTTCTTCACAAATAGAATTGGAGCTCCTGCCGGAGATTTAGAATAGCGTATGAAATTCTTGGCTAGATTTTCTTCAATATACTCCTTGGATTCAATCAACTCATTTTGTGATAAACAATAGATTGGTCCAAATGGCAGTTGTACTCCTTGAAGGTCAATTGAGCAATCATAGGGATGATGTTCCGGGAGTGTATTCACATTCTTTTTTTCGAATACATCTTGAAATTCTTAATATTGGCTTGGAATGCCACTTAAAGTCTTTCCACCTGTAGAAACAAGTGTGGCATAAATAATATATGGTGATTCTTTCATAGCAGCATGCAAGAAAGCTTTTGCACCTATAAATATGGGTTTAATTGAACTGGACTTATGACTCTCTAGTTGATTAACTACACTGTTAGTTATACTTTTAGAGAAAGTAAGAGTTAGAAAATCCAATCTATTTGAGGATTGTATTTTTTTAACCACGATAAATCTAAATTGATTGGATTAGAGGAAGATCTAATGATATTAAATACTATAAAGCTATTATGACCATTGATTATTACTTCTATAAGAAGGATTTCATGAGTAATATCTCTTGAAGACAATGGACGACCATCTATGATTTCTACATGAATAGGTTTAGTTTTCTTTACTAAAGATATGTTATGTCTTTTAATAAATTCTTCATCTAAAAAACACACTGAGGCTCTTGAATCTAACAAGGCACACACTTTGTAATGTTTAGGTCCTAAAATAATAATTAATATAAAACAAGGAGAGGGCTCTGAGGAGAGAATAGGACCTTTACTAGATGTTGTGCAAGGTTCTTGCCTCACGGTCCATATTGTAGCTGGACAAATTCGTTTTCCGACATATTGTCTTCTTTCATAACCATACTCCTGATTTTGTGATTACGTCATTTTTTTGGACAATATTGAGTAGTGTGCTTTGATTCTCCACACTATAAACATAATCTTTTTTGACGACGACGAGTCTTTTCTTGCTCTATAAGAGGTTTGAAACGTACTGCATCAATTTACATTTCCGCTACTTCCGAATGTATGTGTTGAAGAGGTGTTGGTGTTGTCGTTGAATTATAGTAACGTTGAGGTCGGTTCTCAGATCGAAATTCAAAAAGGTGATTGTTGTACTTCATAGCAAAGTCAATTGCTTGACTCAATGTTTGAGGATCAGATAAGTTGAGCATTATTTTTTTTACCTCATATTGTAATCCGTAGAGAAATTGGCTAATAAATGCAGCATCATCCCACTTGATATCAGTTACAAGTTGTCAAAATTGTGAAGCATATAACGTTATTGATCGATTGTCTTGTCGTAAAATATGGATCTTATTGGTTGCAACATGAATTACATCATGTTTTCCATACATGGATCAAAACTCTACCAGAAAAGCCTCTAAATTATCCAATATTGAATCTCGTCATTCAAGAAAAGATGAAAACCACGATAGTGCTGAACCTAAAAGAAGCGTACCTATCAATCTAACTTGCAATGCTGGAGTTGGATAGCTTTGGGGTTGAAGTTCAATCACAAGTTGCACTTGATTGATAAATCCTCAAAACTTAGATCTGGTGCCATCAAACTTCTCGAGTAGGACTATTCTTGGTTCTCTAATATTTGAAAGATGTTCCACTACAGGAAAAAGGACATGGTTTGGTGCAGATGTTGGAGCAGCTCCAGCCATTTCTATATCTTCACTTCCTGCCAATCTTGTTGCTCCTTGTGGTGGTTATTTGAGTTGATGCATCACAAGCATTATTTCTCTCAATTGCTCTTGCATTTATACCATTGCACTCTTCATTTCAACAAGTTCTGCCATGATAACACTTAGAAGAGAGAAGATGTCTAATATCACTCAAGGCAAATAGAAGAGAGGACTTGGGAACAAAGAAAATACTAAGGACAATATCAGTTTAGAAGAAGGTAATCCGCAACTTCTAATATGCTTATATTTTATCAAGAAAAAGGGATAATCCACTCTTAATCAAGATTAGACAAAGCTGTGATATTGTAGGTGTACTCTTGTCAATCTGTCAAGGACAAGAACTCGATGAAAAAGTAATTCAAACAAGTGAGCTTTCACTCAAAGAAAGGTAACGAAATATAAATAAATAAGTATGTATATTGAAAGAGAAACTGGAATGGCTATTGCCAAAAGACAAGAAAACTAGAGATCCTTGAAACTAGACTAGAAGCAAGAAAAGAGTTGACAAGAGTGAAGAAGGCTTCACTCTCGTCTCTATATATACTATCTAACTAGGGGCTACGTGGCGACGTTCTGTAGGACCTCCAATATGTGTTGACTTTGTAGGACACATGCCTTGACTTACAAGGCAAGTTTTTCTACGTGTGGGCCACATAGTTAGCTTGATCTTCATGTCAACAACATATGTGGCACATGGCCAACTTGTTGACCACGTTTCTAATCCAAAAAGTCAATTAAAGACACCTATGAAGTTAAAGCAGTGTCTATGAAGCTTCTAAGAAGCTTCCATATTAAATACTCTAGAATTTATTTACTTTTATCTACTTATATATGTAATTACTAGCTTATATGAGTATGTCCGTGACAACCATACATAATGGTTAAAGAGCGAGAATACCTTAACCACTATTTCAAATAGCAATAGAGGTGCCAAATCCTCAAATGACTATGTTTGTTTCAACAATCATGGGAGATGCATCCATTCAAGACAATGATATAGGAACAATAATAACAAAAGAACTAAGGATCAGCCTTCCAAAAAAATTTGATGGGATCTACTCAAAATTTTATAGATTTGTAAAGAAAGTATGAATAATCACCTTGTTTTAACCTCAACAATATTCTATTGAATCATCTCGTGTTGGTTTGGTTGGAACTTTGCTCTCAAGTCAAGCTTTATCTTGGTTTGTTCTATTATTTGAAAAGAATTCTCCTATATTGTACAATTTTGAAGCATTTTTGGTAGCACTTGTGGAAGAATTTAGTGAACATGATAAGATTAATTCTTCAACAACTAAAGTTTGAAGCCTTCAACAAAGAATACATTTTGCATCAATATATGTCTCAAATTTTTGACAATTAGCATGTGATATAAATTGAGGAAAAGATGCGTTGATGAACAAATTTTATTGGAAATTAAGAGATGATATCAAGGACTTATTGTTGTCTATGCTAGATCTTCAAACACTCAATGAAGCCATTAGTCAAGCTGTGAAGTATAGTAACTGTTTATTTCAATGACGATAAGATAAATATTTTGAAATTACATGACATGTATACATCAATTATTCTATATCTTCTTCACCATCCAATTCTAATGAACATTTGGAAGCAAAAGATATGCAAATTAATGTAGTTTGCTTCAAACTTTTTTTTAAGTAAGAAAAAAAGTATTGAAGGAAATTTGGCCTATACTTACATTGTAAAAAATCTGGCAATAAGGTTAATAATTGTTCAAAGAAATGCCAGTGTACATATCAAATGAGGAGTGCGGCCACATCATCAAAATCTTTACAAAAAAATGAAATTACACAGCCATAGCAAAGACCATACGGTTGAATTCCTTACTATCATAAATCAAAAAAGGTCTTATACTCTTTGTTAACCTTTCTTGTTGTTTTACAATACATGTACAATTGAGAGTCACAAAATTAAAGTATCATGCATTACTTAATTTGAAATCCTCTCTATGTTTTATTGACAAAGAATATTTTAGATCTCACAAAATTTGTATGGTCAAAAAATCCAAAGCCGTGCATTTAGAAATAATATATGGTCAACCTTTATCCTCTAAAACGTCATTCATGAAACAATTCCATTAGAAATAACCTTTGACAAATATAGTAGTCAAGTAGTATTTAATGTCATTACATCACCATCAAGTCCAATCATTTTAGGACTCTCATGGCTTAAAAAATATAATTCATAGATAGATTGTATATTCCAAAAATTAGAATTTTCTCTAGTAAATCATAAAATCCTCTAGATCTATGAAAAAGCTTTTAACACCTGATAAGCCAAAACTTAAACAACATTTATTTATTAGAACTAGAGTATTTGTGAAGGCGGCCAAACAAGGCACAACATTTGCTGTCTATGCAAATGCACAATCGAAACCTATAGTTGCTACAACAACAATTCTAAAGACGTATAAGGATTTTACAGATGTATTTGAAAAAAAAAAAATAGAGAAATCCTATTAAAGCATTGACTTATAATTATGCAATTGACCTACAAGAAGATATTCAACCACAATTTGGATCTATCTACAATTTAACTTAGAATGAGCTTAAGACTTCAAAAGAGTACATTGAAGAAAATGTGATTAAGAATTTTATTCAACATTCCAAATCACTGGCTTGTGCTCCAATATTATTTATGAATAAGAAAGTGAGATCTTTACAAATGTGTGTCAATTATTGCAATCTTAATAAAAACATGATAAAGAATTGATATCCATTGTAATTGATATTGGGACTTTTTGATTAACTTAGCCAAGTAAAGATCTTTACAAAGATTGATCTACGAGGTGCATATAACTTAGTATATATTAAGGAAGAAGATGAATGGAAGATAATATTTTGTACTAAGTATAAACATTTTGAATACAATGTCATGCCTTTTGGACTTATCAATGCATCAGTTATATTCCAATACTTAATGAATGATATATTTTGTAAGCATCTTGATGACTTTGTTGAGATTTATTTAGATGATATTCTATTTTTTTCCAAGAATCCAAAAGACCACAAAAAACATGTCTGTCTTGTGTTGAAAAAGCTATAAAATATTGGACTATATGCAAAATTGGAGAAGTATGTATTTCATACAACTTAAGTCAAATTTGTTGGATATATTATTTCCAACAAAGGTCTTTTTATGGATCCAAAGAAGGTACAAGGAATCATCAATTGAACAAAGCCAAAAATTGTACTTGATGTTTAATACTTTTTTGGATTTATAAACTTCTATAGAATTTTTGTTAAGAATTATCTCAAGATCACTGCTCCACTTATGTAGTTGACATGCAAGGAAAAGATAGAGTTAGGCCTTAAAATAGAGAAATCTTTTCAAAGCTTAAAAGATGCTTTCATAATAGCTCCAATTTTGATACATCCAAATTTCAATAAGCCCTATTTTATGGAGACTAATGCCTCAAACTTTGCATTGGAAGCAGTCTTGTTGCAATATGGAGAAGATAGTAAACTTAATCTAATTACTTTTCATTTTAAAAAATTCTTAGCGGTAGAAATCAACTATAAAATCTACAATAAAGAACTACTTGCTATCATGGATTCTTTCCAAGAATGGTGCCACTTTCTTGAAGGCGCCTCTTATTAGGTAATTGTGTATATAAATCACAAGAATCTTGAATACTTCATATTAGTCCAAGTCTTAAATCGTAGCCAGGCATATTAGAGTATATCTTTATCATGATTTGACTTTTGCATCATGTATTGACTCGAGAGCCAACAAGGGTTATCAAATGTAGTATCAAGATATTTTTACTTTAAACCAAAAAAAGATAAGGTAAAATATGATCAACAATCGACAACCTTTTTAAAGCTTGAGCAAATAAATTGGTTACTTGACTAATATTTGAAATGATCCATCAACTATCAATAAGATGACTAAACTTCTTATTTGTCATTGGTAGATTTTACATATTACAATACAATCCATGCATCTACATAATAAACACCATTTTATTCAAATTATGATCATCATCCAAAGTTAGATATGATAGAGCTTTCAAAGTCAACAAATCTAGTAGAAGAGGAATTTGTTACAAAGATGGCCAAAATTCAAGCAACCATAAAGATTCACATAGAAAAGACTCAACAACATTATAAGCTATTGACATATGAATTGAGAAAGGAACATCATCTTTTCCAAGTTGGTAACATAGTGTGGTTTCTTTAGCACAATATAAAAACCAATAGACCATGTGATAAGTTGGACTATCGAAGGTTGAAACCATTTGTAATTCAAAAACAAATTAATAATGTAACTTATTGCTTGAAGTTACCTTTATCTATGAAGATTCATCTAGTATTTTGTGTTTCACTTTTGGAAAGGTATAAAGAATTGAATATACCAAGTCAAAGACAACCACCACCTCTTATGGTTGAAATCAGTGATCATGTTGAATTTGAGGTAGAAGAGATATTAGATTCAAGGATAAGATATAGAAGGCTTAAATATCTAGTTCATTGGTGCGGATATGATATCAACAATTGTATATAGGAACCAACTGGCATCCTTATAAATGTACAATTGAAGGTTCAAAAGTTCCATCAATGACATCCATCAAAATCAAAAGTGGCAAAATGAAGAACAATAACTTAATAAGATGGCTTCACCATAAAGATTCTTAGTTCTTGGCCTCATAAAAAAGAGAAGAAGGCAATTTTTGAAAAGATAATTTTTTCAAATGTTTAGAATAGTATAAGTCAGTAGTTCAAGTTCATGACCATAGCCTATTTATATTCTTTTGGTCTTGTCTATTTTATATGATATAGATAGTCAAGAAATAGATATCTTATCAATCATATCATTTCAACCAAGTATCTCATGGAGACGACCTCGAGATGAAGAACCACTTGAATTATAAAGATGTAAAAAGATATCCAGTAATAGGTCACTGGTAATTGTATTTGAGGTAGAACTTATATATGAAGGACGTCCAGAAGGAGTGTTTGGAAGTCAATTCCATAATGAAGATACTAAAGTTCATTCTTGATGACAAGTAGAAGGCTTAGACTACTATCAATGGCTATAAGGGCCTATGAACCATTTGCCTCGTGAAAAACAACTCAAATATATAGCAAACACTATGTGACAAATCTTCAACTTCTTATGCATATACTAACTTATAGGAATATTGCTTCTCAGAGACCTCAAAGCTAGAAGAAGATGTGATATCATAGACATATAATTGAAGAAGGTTTGAGAAGGTTCTAGGAGGTTCTAAAAAGGTTCTTATAGATCATAGAAAGTTCTAGAAGATTCTAGTAGGTTCTAAGAAGGTTCTAGAAGATTTTAATAGATTCTAAGAAAGTTCTAGAAGATCATAGGAGATTCTAGAAAGTTCTATGATGCTTTAGATAATTTAAGAAGTTACCAAAGAAGGATCTTAGGCTTACTTTATTCCCAAGCCTCATGAAAAATTCTTAAGAAGTTTCTTAGGATCTAGTATATATAAGAGTTGAGGTTGAGAGGATCCTCAATCTCGACAACTCACTTCTCATAATCTATGTAGAATAGATATTAGTTCGTTTTTATAAGATATTGGTAAAATAGACTAATAGTTTATAGAATAGTCAGTTCAAAAGGACAGATAGTTAACTTAGTTATTAAAAGCGGTTGATTATAGGATTATGGTTAGAATCTTGGAATAGAAAGTAACTATATAGGAATTGTAGAAATTAGTCTGAGTACTACATTGTGATAGTCATGAACAGGAGTGAATTTGGTGCTACTTCTTTGTTTCTTTGTTGTTGAAGAGTAATGGACAGTTTTTAAATACTGTGAAGTGAATCTGTGGAATAAATCAGAGATCAATTTATGAGTTATTGATTATATAATTGGAGTACTATGTGGTTGGATTATTGTGAGAAGATATTAAAAATTTGTTAACAGGTTCTATGGGAGATTGTTAATAAATGGAAGATTATGATTATTGTTTCTTGAGAGTTGTATGTCTTTTGATAGAAGAAGTCTGTGATTATAGAAATTGTATGAAGATAGATTGTTTGGAGTGGAAGTCTATTATTTCTAGTGTTGGATGGAATTTATGTATTTGAAGGGGTCTTTTAAGAGAGTGTGAGAGTTGCGCTTTGTTGTTATTAGTGATTGTAGAGTACTATTAGAAAGTAGAAAGTATTGTAGTATTCCTTGGTATTTTCAATGATTCAGAATACGGTTAATTGTATGATCGTAACAAGTAGAACTCATGTACTTAGTCTTTCCCTATGTTCGAATCTTCCTATATATGTTCATTCTAAAAAGAATTTGTAGAATAAGTAAAACGACAATTATATTTTGGCACCATTGTTGAGAATTGACAATAACATTGAGTATTAGAAATTAACTACCGGATGAATAGATAGGAAATAGGAAGTAGACTCAGTAGAATATAATGACAGAGTATGGTTATTAAAAGTAAAAACTTAACAGTAAAGAGAATATGGCAGTCAAAAGAAAGAATAGAGAGATTATAAGCAAGAAATTTGTTGCATAATGAGCAAGAACAAAAGTTAAAAAGGAAACATTGTCAGAGTTGGATTAAGCCATGGTTGCATGCTTGTCGGTACATTTGAGTGTACCCAAAAGTCGATTGACATTTAATATTTTAGAAGTATATATTGTGAGAGAAATTGCTAAGAGCACTTCTGGAGAATTGGATCAATAGACCAATATTTCCTGTGAGGTCGTTAATTATGAATGGGAGAATCACAAAAGAATTGGGTACTCTTTTGGGTACGTTTTCAATAACGGAAGCTGTCGATTTCATCAAAACTGGTTTCATAGAGTGGGATACATTACTAATTATTAAAAGCCAATTCAGAGTATTTCAAAATTTATCATTTTTACTTCTAATTCGACCAAATAACTTATTAAGAGATAATAATAGAAAATCAAGGAAACTTGAAAGTTTAGAACAATCAATTGAAAAAGGCGTCGATTATTTTAAGAAAAGATTAAGTGGTACATTATTTTCTTCAATGGCGACAAGTGGTCTAGCAATTCCAATAGCAACACAAATGAGTGATGTGAGCAATCGCACAATGAGCGTGGCTCTATTACCTACTTTTAGCGGCTTACCAAGTACAAATCCAGATCAACATTTGTCTCAGTTTCTTATAACATGTTTAGCCAATAATAGAAGAACCAAAGATATTTGATTATGATGGTTTTTAGGAATCTTAAAGGATACAACATTTGAATGGTATAACCACCAACCAATGGATTAATTTTTAAATTGAGAAGCATTGAAGAATGTATTTTTAACCCATTTTTGGCCAATTGATTTTGAAGATCGCCTTCGAGAGAGGTTAATAAATAGCAAAATGATCTTAGAGGAAGTGGTGGAATCGTACTATGGTTGGGTGGCCGATATACTCAATAAGTGGCCAAATCATCAAATACCAAAGATATTTATCTTATCCATACTAATCAATGGTTTACACCCACTAGAGCTAAAAATGTTTGTAAAGAAAGCTCAATCCGATACAATGTCTACATCCTTTAATAGAGCCAAGGTTTGAAAGGAATGCCATTATGATCAATTTTTATCTACGAGAGCCACGATGATTTCAATTCAAGGCAGTTATCAAAATCTGACTTGGAGTGGATCAGTGGGCAGTTATCTACGGAGGTTAGATAGAGGGTCCAATTCCAGTGCCAATATTCAGAGGCTAGTTAATGTCACCCCATTGCAAGCTATGCCACCGAATGTGACAACAATGTATGCTCCTTATTTTTCATATCAACAACAAGTGTTAACTATGGGAGAGTTACTAATAATAAGAGTTCTAAAAGATTCCAATGAAACCTTATTATTGAACTTGACAAAGAAAGTGGAAGAATTGGCCGTTAATATGGCTAAGAATAAGGAGAAGAAGCAAAAGCCTATCAATACTAGGACCAATGTATAGTGTTGTAATTATAAGGGCTACGGTCATTTGATAACAAAATACCCTTCACCCTTACAAATGATGGATCAATGTACATTTTATAGAGGAAAGTACTTAATAGCTAATTGTTGGAATTGACAAAGGTACCAACAATTCAATAATCAGACAATGATCCTTCCAACTCCGTGGGACGTCAATTAAGTTCAAATAGGAAATACGTTTGGATGGAATGGAAATTGAACTAATCGACAAAATTGAGCATTCAATAACTTTCAAAGTTCTAATTTTAATCAGGGATCTTTATTGAACTCCCAAAACTACGATAAAGAGCAGTAGAGGTATCAGCAATATGCTCCATTGGTGCCATCAAATCAAGTTCCTTCCGTACCAACGACACAACCAAGATCATTTTCTAACTCTACATCGAATAAGTCTAGTAGGTATATATCGATGGAAACACCTAATATGCTTGATGGAGGTATAAGAAGACCACTTCATTGTTTTTGTTGCAGATAGATTGATCATTATGCGAGTGAATGTCTTAATCCCAGAGCCAATGACAATAATGTGCTAGTTTGTAGAAATTGCAAGTAGTTGCGACATATGTATCAGCAATGTAATTCTCCATACAATTTCAATAATTGAGATTAATTGATCCAAATCCAAGGAAAAATCGAGGAGATAAATCAAGGTCCTCAAGTTTCTCTAGTAAATCGGGTGGAATGTGTCCAAGTCATTCTTACCAAAAGTCAATAAAAGGAGAAAGGACCAATTCAACATTTGGGTCATCATGAAGCAAAGGGCCAATTAGACCCAATTATGGAGCCATTCAATTCAGGTCCTGATATGGACTCCTTATTCAATATGAGACATGAATTGGTTGCATAACCTAATAAAGTGTTGATTATGGATGCTTCAGTTTCGTTCCAAGCTGTTCCATTTTCTATGTAGTTCTAGGAAATTTCTTATCTATTGAAAGATCCTCTCAAGGATGGGGATTCTAAAAAAGCTCCAATTGCTGTGCTAATTCCAAGTCCAGGGCGGAAGAATATCTTACCTCTCGGAGTTAAACTCAAATTAATGAAAAAAAAAAGGACATTAGGAATTATCTTAAATATAGAATCCTATGATATTTTTGAAGAATCAGGATACTATTTGGCCTTCTATTTCTATGAGATAACTTCTAGCGGTCGCCTCAGAGTATCGTTCTACATTGAATTCATCGTTAATATGGCATAGGCAATGTAATAAGGAAATTTGTGAAATTAGTTTGAACCCTGATCTAAGTGCACCAATCATCGATGTTTTGATTGATGGTGTTATGATATCAAGAGTTCAGATCGATGGTGGTTCCAACGTCAATTTAATGAATGCTGATACAATAGATGCTTTAGATTTGGAATACTTAGTATCCACGACATTGATATTACGGATGGCAGATTATAGTCAGGTTAAATCAATAGATATTTTATGAAGTGTTCAAACTATAATTGTTAATATTACATATGAAATTGATTATATTATCTTTTGGCAACAATGTTTGACTTTATCATATCTAATTTTATTGGAACGATACTAGCTTTATCAAGCAAAAGCCAAGAATGTTTGGGATAGGAATACCTTGATAATTAGTAAGAGCAGAGATAAAATAGTGTTATAAATATACTTAATACACTATCCTATGGAATCTCAATTACCAGCATCTAAATTGATATTGGACGATGAGCTTAGCTCCAATGATGACTCCGTAGTATCAATTACGGAGGCAACCATAGAGGCAGCACAACACCCTGGGATAGTTTATCAATGTGGAGGTTTGGGAGAGTACTTGATATATCCAACAAATTTGAAAAACTTTGATTATGTTAATATTGATTAGATGACCAAATATGATGTGCACCATGTTAGTCCCTTGGACACAAGATTCAAGAATTTACACATGTCGGACTTATCGACTGATTTTAAACTAGCACAAGAGTTGAAATAGAACATAGCCATTGTACATTTATTTCAAACTATCAACTTGGCGACCACAGCAAAACCTTGGATAATTAAGGTCTAGGAAGGTATTAAGGAGCAGGAATTGACTTGTTGGACAAATTTTTTTTTGCATCATAAATCCACTTTTTTTTGGACTTATGATGATTTAAAAGGTATCCCCGCTGAAGTCTGTGAGCATCATATCATTTTAGAAGAAAATACTAAACCAGAACGATAGAGGTAACATTGTCTTAATCTTAAATATTTCTTCATAATAAAGGAGGAATTAGACAAACTTCTTGTGGTTAGTTTTATTTACCCAGTATCGAATAGTGAGTGGATTTCTCCAATGGTAATGGTGCCAAAAAAAAATGAGAAAACTCGCATTTGTTAGGGTTTCCAAAAACTTAATGTGGCCACTAAAAAAGATTACTCTCCATTGCCTTTCATGGATAGTATATTGGATGTTGTAGCAAGTCACAAATGTTATTCATTCTTCTATGGATTTTTCAAGTTTAATCAAGTTCAAATTGCAACAGAAGACCAGCTCAAGACGGCCTTTACTATGGATTGGGGCATATTTGCTTATTGCGTGATGTCTTTTGGATTATGTATTGCCCAAGCCACGTTTCAAAGATTGATAACTTAAGCCTTCCAAGACTATCTCTGAATGTTTATGGAGATCTTTTTAAATGACTTCTGTGCATTGAATACAAAACAAGATCATCTTACTTATCTAGGCAAATGTTTGGCTTAGTGTGCTAAATTTGGGATATCGTTGAACTTGGATAAGTATCAATTTGATTTTTCGTTAGGAAAATTATTAGACCATATCATCTTTAACTATGATATTGCTACGGATCTTGAAAAAGTGAAGTATATAATGAACTTGCGTAAATTAAAGACGGTCTCCAAGATTCAAGAGTTCATTGGCCATGTCAGTTATTGTCGATAATTTATTCATTTTTTTGCTATTATTTATCAACCTTTAACAAACTTACTGAAGAAACTTCCATCAGATGAGACTAGTCTCATCTGGACCATGGAGTGTATCGTGGCCTTTGAGGCATTGAAGTCAAAATTGGACTCTACTCCAATATTGATATCTCCTCATTGGATGGAGCCCTTTCATGTGTACGTAGATGCATTTAATGAGGCTATTAGATCACTGCTAAGTCAGAAGGATGACAAGGATCTGGATCATTCTATCTATTCTATTAGTCGACAATTGGTGGCAATCAAATGCAATTACACTACTACTGAACAAGAAGCGTTGGGTATATTCTATTCGATTCAAAAATTTTGGCACTATTTTCTTGGGTATCCGTTTGTCTTTTATATAGATCATGATGCCCTCAAATATATGATTAATAAGCCTCAATTGAGTGGGTGCATTGCCCAATGGATATTACTCCTACAAGAGCTCAATTTTATAATTATCGTATGACTAGGGAAGAAACATGCAAATACTGATCATTTATCTTGTTTGTCTAATATTCTCAACAACAAGCCTATCCCTAATGCTCTTTTGGATGTCAAATTATTTGTAGTGGATGTGATTTCTCCCAAATATAGTGAAATCATTGAATTTTTGACCTTCTATACCTTTTCGTAGACTTTCACTAATTAGTGAAAGTCTACGAAAGCTTAAGAAGCGCCTCATTTTGAAGAGTGCCCTGTACACGATGATTTGCAATGCTTTGTATAAACAAAGAAAAGATGGTATTTGAAGACGTTGTATCCTTCCAAGTGAAGTACAGTTGATACTGGAGGATTGCCATTTGGATAGTTGTGGGGGTCATTTTGCAAGAGACAGTAATGCTTGCAAGGCTTTAATGGCTGAATATTGGTGGCCCACAATGTTTTTTGATGCGCACTTATTTGTTCGTCGTTGTGATCCTTGTCAACAAATTGGTCGATCCACGGGCACTTCAACCATGCCATTAGTACCAATCTTGGTACAAGCACTGTTTAAAAAATGGAGTATTGATTTTATTGGTCTCATCACCCTAGCGTCAAAACTTGGCCAGAAGCGGTATATTTTAGTCGCCACGGACTATGTAACAAAATGGGTAGAGGCTATTGCTACCCACAACAATAATGCCAATATGGTGGCCACTTTTCTATATGAGAATATTATAACTTGATATGGATGTCCAAAAGAATTGATTAGCGATTGTGGCACCCATTTCATAAATGCTACCATAATAGCCTTGATCAACACATATGAGATGAAGCATCGAAAAACCACTCCATATCATCCTCGCACTAATGGGCAAACAAAAAAGACCAATGGAATTTTGTGCAAGGTCTTAACTAAGAAAATTTTGGAGATAGATACCGATTAGGAGATCAAATTCTTTGCAACTTTATAGGCATATCGCACTGCATATAAAATAACTATCAACTCTATTCCATTCCAATTCATTTACAAGCAAGAGGCCATTTTACCCATTGAGTTGGAGGTTCAAAGTTTACGAATTACCTTGGATGAAAGACTCAATGACAAAGAGTCATTACAATCTTGGTCGGTGACATTGGAGGAATTGGATGAAATACGAGCTACAACTTTGTTCAACATGGAAGCAACTCAGAAATAGAAGAAGAGTTATTATAATAGTAAACTGCGTCCAAAGAGTTTTATGTCCAATGATTTGGTATTGCTATATGATAGCCGGTTTAATTATTTTTCAAGCAAACTTCAAGTGCGCTAGCATGGATCATATCGGATGATTGAACGATTGTCTAATAGATATGTTCAATTGGAGGATTTCATGGGCCATTGATTTAGTACTTGCATTAATGGGAACCAATTACGGTTATATAATACATAAAACTCGAGACGGGTTTTTATTTTTTGGGGGGAGATGACTTCGAATGGATTTAGAATAGACCTAATTATGGTATAAGTGCATTAGGATGTAGAGGTGACTGAAAGGATAGTTAATAATTATTAATGTGTCAGATGGGACGGAGGTGAGAAATGGATAGTATGGATAACATGTTGTTTTGATCACTAGTAGTAAGAGAATAGAAGTGGGGCACTAGTTAGAGGTCATTCTATGTTGTCATTTTTGGTTGTTTTTTTGAGATTCCCATTTCTTGTGTTGCTTACGTATTTGAGACTAACAATTCTAGTTAAGAGGTTAAGAGCTTAAGAGGGAGGATGATGGTAATTGAAAGTGTAAAGCGAGCTACAGACAAAGAGGATAGTGGCCAAAATGTGAGAGCTAAATGCACATCAAAACCACTATCTGTAATAATCGTTACAAATATAAAGCAGATGAAGTTAGATATCTGTTGGACACTAAGAAAAATAAGAGACTTTTGGAATGCAATATTGTTCCAATTTTTGCACGAGTCAAATTACTCATCATGAATCAATGTGGCATTAGTGGAGGAATACATCACGAATTTCAACCCCAAAGATTAATCAAGTATCATACAAGGAAGAATTATCGGGATTGATGAAATAATCCTGAAAAAGATGTTGTTTCTGCCCATTGGAGAGATTGTGGTTAGAGCCGATGAGTCAAGCGATTATATCGCCACCCCACATATATGTCCAAATGGTTATTATATGTAGCGGTAGGAGCATTGGAAGACATGGTGTTCAATTGGGCAGCTTACGTAGCTACTCGCATTTATGCAAGGATATGAGCTAAGTAGAAATTGGAGAAGTTTACATATTTACTTTGTTACAAATATGTGTCTGCTAAGATTATGTACACATTGCATCAAACACCACCAATCGAGGAAAGTCCTATATCAGTGCCACTCCCTCCGTAGAGAGAACGAAATCCGGTAGCACAAAATGTCAACGCAGTAGATATAATACACAAAATTGAGGAGTCAAATTGTGTAGTGGTACAAGGGATCATTCTAGCTATTGAATTAGAGTAGGTTCTAATTTATTTTGCGATGGGAGAGGAGAATGAAGCCTCAGTTACAATAAATATTAATCAGTTGGCATTTCTACATAATCAATTGCTCGAAGAATTATGTCTTAAGAATGATCTATTGAAGCATATTTCACAAATACATTGTATGGTACAAGCATTGAATATAGAGGACATTAGCAAACGGGAACTGGAGGCCAGCAAGAAGGTGATATCAGAGTAGAACTGAAAAATTATAGAGAAAGAACAGATCCTCCAAGAGAATGCGGAATCCAAGTTGAAATTAGAGAGGGGATTTTTAAAGAAATAAGAAGCTTGGACGCAAAAAAAGAACACATATTATGGATTGTGGAAGGACAACAAGATGAATTGATCTAGACTCACAAGATATGGAATTTGGAACGAGAGAAACTCAAATGCCAGTTGTAAGTGGAATGAGAAAAGGTCGAGTTATTGGCAAAAGAGAAAGCAGCATTGAATGACCAATCCAGATGCGAAATGGAGAAGTTGAGGTCTTAAATCAAAGTTTTATAAGAGGAGGTGGCAAAATTGATGGAAGAGTTAACCGTGAAGAGCTGATCACAAGCATCAATTGAAGATGTTTCAGCATAGATGAGTTAGTAGTAGCATCAATTGGAACTCCGCGATGTCCAGATCTTGAAACTGGAGGCTCAAGTTCGTGAATTGAGAGAATATAATGAAGATCTCTCAAATCAATTGAGGAAAGAATCAATAGATGGATTAGAAGAGGAGGAAGATTTCTAATTAAAACTAGAATTGGTGGAACCAAGAATGGTTAATGCGACAATTGATCAATCGGGTGAGCAAGAAAAAATAATCATTTTGTAGAATTTTGTTAAGTAGTTTTTAAAAAGATAACAATTGTGTGTTCACGAGGACACTGTATAGATAGGAGTAGGGTTATGTAGAATAGATATTAGTTCATTTTTATAAGATATTGATAAAATAGACTAATAGTTTATAGAATAATCAATTTAGAAGGACAGATGGTTAACTTAGTTATTAGAAGCAGTTAATTAGAGGATTGTAATTAGAATCTGGGAATAGAAAGTAAGTATATAAGAATTATAGAAGTTAGTCTGACTACTAGACTGTGATAGTCATAAACCGGAGTAAGCTTGGTGCTACCTCTTTGTTTCTTTGTTGTAGAAGAGTAATGGATAGTTTTTGAATACTGTGAAGTGAATCTGTGGAATAAATCAGAGATTGATTTATGAGTTATTGATTATGTAATTGGAGTACTATGTGGTTGGATTATTGTGAGAAGATATTGAGAGTTTGTTATCAGGTTCTGTGGAAGATTGTTAATGGATGAAAGATTATGATTATTATTTGTTGAGAATTATGTGTGTTTTGACAGAAGAAGTCTATGATTATAGAAATTATATGAAGACAGATTGTTTGGAGTAGAAGTCTGTTATTTCTAGTATTGGATGGAATTTATGTATTTGGAGTGATCTTTTAAGATAGTCCGAGAATTGAGCTTTGTTGTTATTAGTGATTGTAGAGTACTATTAGGAAGTGGAAAGTATTTTAGTATTCTTTGGTATTTTTTGTGATTCAGAATACTGTTAATTGTGTGACCTTAATAAGTAGAACTCATGTACTGAGTCTTTCTTTGCATTCGAATCTCCTTGTATATGTTTATTTAGAAAGGAATTTATAGAATAAATAAAACAATAATTACAATCTAACCAAGACCTTCTTATTTTATATCTAGTTATTATTCTAATGTCAAACTAATTCCATTTCTTGGTCTTGAATCCTTATCTTGTATACAATCCATAACAAGGACTTGAAAGGCATTAATAAGAGTAAAAAAGGCTTCACTCTTATCTTCATATATATTATCTATCTAAAAGCTATGTGATAATATTCTGTAGTACCTTCAACATGTATCTAATTTATGAGACAAGTATTTTAACTTATAAAGTAAGTTTTTTATGTGTATATTACATTGTGAGCTTATACCATAAGCTACCAATATGTGCAACATGTAGCTAACTTATTGGCCAAGTTTCTAACCTATCAATCATCCATGGATACATATAAAGGTAAAATTGGGTCTGTAAAGCTTTTAAAAAGTTTTTTATAAGATATTATTAAATTAATCTATTTTTATTTATTCATAATATTTAAGTAACTATTAGAATAAATATATATTTTTCTAATATTACTTCTTTTTTTAGAGATGAATTCTACAAGAAATAGTGATGACATAATGAAGAAGTCCAAGATATAGCAAATTTTATTTGCTCCCTATTTTGATCTTTATTCTTTGTAAAGATAATTGATGGATCTTCTTTATTATTAATAATATTTTATTCTAAAGCAAAAATACCACCTTATTATTTGATTATTATTAATTTTTTTATAATTTCTTTCAATTAAAATATTTATAACACCATCAAGAGTCATTCCTACTTTCAATAAAATCACCAAATATCAAGAGTTTTTTCTAAGGTTGTGATACTTAATGTATTATTGTCAAAGACATGAACTAGAAGAAGATACATGAACTTGGAAAATCTATGTTAAAGAAAAAGTGAAAAAATAAAAATAAAGTAGTATATATATTAAAAAGAAACTAAATTGATTATTACCAAAAGACAAGGAAACTAGAGACTTTTGAATCTAAACTAGCAACAAGAAAGAAGTTGACAAGAATGAAGAAGGCTTCACTCATACCTCTATATATACTATCTATTTAGGATCTATGTAGTAATATTCTACAGGACCTCTAAAAACATGTTGACTTTACATGACATGTATTTTAACTTGCAAGGTAAGTTTTTTTATGGCTGCCATATAATTAACTTGTTCCATAAGCTACTAATACATCTGACACATGGATAGCTTGTTGACCAAGTTTCTAACCTATCAATCAACTACAAACATATATAAAATTAAAATAGCATCTAGACAACTTCTAAAAAGCTTTTCTAGAAGATATTATGGAATTAATCTATTTTTACTTAATTCTACTTACCTAAGTAACGATTATAATAAGTGTATATTTGTGACATTACCTCCCTTTCTAAGAATAAGTTCCACAAGGAATAATATTCAAATGTTGAAGAATTCTAAGATATGGCAAATTGTATTTGCTACATACTCTAATCTTTGTTTCTTTTGAAGGTAGTTAATAGGTCCTGTCAACCATCAATAATGTTCCATTCTAAGGTGGAAAGACCACCCTATGATTTGATTATTGTTAAAACCTTCATAACTTCCTTCAAACAAAATATTTGCAATACCATTAAGAGTTGTGTCTACCTCTAATAAAATCACCAAATATCAAGAATCTTTTCCTAGGTCATGAAATCAAATGCATTGTATATTGCCATCTATTTGAAGAAGAATGTCATTTTTGAAGGTCTTTATTCCTACTATGTCATTTTGAAAGCTGTGATAATTGTAATGTCTCATCCAGAAAGTCAGCAAATGATGGCTCTTGAATTGAATCTACCAGTTGTTAATTCTTTAATTCTTTAATGCCACAATTATAAAGAAACTACAAACAAAGATAGAAGATAGAATACAATCTTTTCTCACTTAAGTTTTATTTATAACCAAGATTTACTATCTTTTATTTTGATTTTGATGGATGTTATTGATGAAAAGTTTCTACCGTCTTTGATGCATTTGTAAGATTCTTTGCTAGCTCCCATATACATTCACTAATATCATATCCACACAAATAGACAAGATATTCCAATTTATTTTGGTACCACTTTCACTCTAAAACTTCTTCCACTTCAAATTCTTAATTATTTTCTACTTCTATAGGAGGAGGTGGAACTTGTCTTTTTCTTGGTATACTCACAGTCTTGTATGATTCAAAAAAAGATATGTGAAAGATAGGATGGATTTTCATTAATTCAAATGGCTATAATTGATAAGCAACTGGATTGATTTTTCTACAAATAGAAAAAGGTCTAAGCTTGTAATAGTCTAATTTATCATAAGAACAAATAGTCTTAATATTATGATAGAATAATTATACCTTGTCACCTACATTGAATTGTGATAGTTCCTTTTGATAGGCATATGTATTGATCTTTGGTCATTCTTGAGCTTCTTTTAATTATACCTTTATTGTTGCATCTAGCTCAGACAAACGATTTACCAAATCTTTTGCTATTCAAAACTTGATTTAAGCACTTTGCCTATCTATCAGTTTGAGGATTAAAGGCCAAAAAAAGCTTTGTATCTATCTTTAGAATCTTAAAAAGGATTTTTTAAAATCTTAATATAAATTGAATTTCCATATCCAATATAATATCTTTTGGTAATCTATGATAATGGTAGATATTATCAAAGAAAAGTTTGGTAGTTTCTTCAACTATAATATGTTTCATGTATAGTATAAAATGTGCCATTTTGGCAAAATAATCTATTATCACAAATATAAAATCACACAAACTTGAGAGTGGAAGATCCATAATAAAATCCAATGGTTGTTTTCGAATAGATAACAGTTGAAGAAGTCCATAAGGTTGATGATGAAGAATTTTTGACCTTGAACAAATGTCATTTGATTGAACAAAGTCTTTTACAGCCTTTGACATTTGCAACCACTAAAAATCTCTAGATATTAACTTGAAAGTCTTATTGTATCTAAAATGTCCTGCTGCTAGAAAGTCGTGACATGCTTGAAGAACACATAAATATATTTTTTTTTTCTAGAACATATAAGTATCCTTTAAAATAAATTAGGTTGTTTTTGAATTCAAATTTGGATATATCATGAGACTTAAAAGAAATATTCTTGATATCATGAACAAGAAGATTATAGGACATACTTGATTGAATTTATTTGAAAAAATTTGAATTAATAGTCAATATTGATTTCATTGCTGAAAGATGAAATTATTTTGGCTTTAATAAAATTATCTTTTGTTGATCAAAAGCTACATTTCTTTCTTTAGGTGCAAGATAAGAAGATTTAAAAAATGCATCAGACAAGCCTTATTATTTTTTTTTACTGATAAGTAATATTGAATTTGAATCTTGACAAAGACATTCTCCAATAAACTTGAAGATGATTAAAAATACCTATTAATATAAAATATTCAAAGTTTTTATGATTCATATATATATATAGTGATTGAATTAGAAGTACCTTTTAGATAATGATGCCATTTTTAAAAAGAATCCATGATTTTAAGAAAGTCTTTGTCGTGGATTTCATAATTAATCTTGGTTATTGAAAATTTTTTAGAATAAAAAGCTACTAGGTGGAGCTTGTCATCTTCTTCTATTTGTGACAAAACAATACCTATAGCAAAATCTCATGTATTTATTTTTATAAAAATACCTTTAAAAAATCGATGCAATACAAGATTGATATAGAAATAAATGTCAACTTTAAGGCTTCAAAAGATGCTTCAGCTTCTTTGCTCTAATTAAGTTTGTCTTTGCATGTAAGATATATAAGAGGAGCCGCAACTTGAGAAAAATTCTTAATGAAGATCCAATAGTAATTAGCAAAGTCCAAAAAGTATTGTACATCTTTTAATCTTTTTAAAAAATTTCAATCTATAATAGTTTGAATCTTTTTCAAATCCATCATAAGTTCATCATTGGAAGTGATATATCCTAAAAAGCCAACTTAAGTACTATAGAATACATACTTTTTCAACTTGGCATACAATCCCACATCTCTAAGTTTTTGTAACACATGACAAACATGAACTTCATGCTTTTTTGTATTCTTAGAATAAATTAAAATATTATCTAAGTAACGGAGAATAAAATCATCTAGAAACTCACAAAAAACATCATTCATAAGATGTTGAAAAGCAATTGGTGTATTTGTAAGTCCAAAAGTCATGATATTATATTCAAAGTATCCATACCTTGTTTGAAATACAATCTTTCATTCATCACTTTCTTTAATGTGGACCAAATTGTACGCTCTTTATAGATCTATTTTTTATATAGATTTTAGCTTGATTTAATTGATCAAGAAGTCTAGATATCAAGGATAAAGAATACCTATTTTTGATGGTAATCTTATTGAGTCCTCGATAATCTATGCATATTTGCAGTGCTCTAACTTTTTTCTTCATAAATAAGATAGGAACTCCAACAAGAGATTTCAAATAATGTATGAAATTCTTGGCCAAGTTCTTGCCAATATACTTATTGAATTTAGCCAAGTCATTTTGCTATAAACTGTAGATTGGACCAAATGGTGGTTGACTTCTTTCTTTAAGGTCAATTGAATAATCATATTGACGATGCTTTGAGAAAATATTTACATTTTTTTTTTCTAAAAAAAATCTTAAAAATCTTGATATTGACTTAGAATGCCACTTGAAGCCTTTTTATCATTAAAAATGGATGTAGTATAAATAACAAAAGATAATCCTTCTTTTGCAGCATGCAAAAAAGCTTTTATATCTATGAATATGGATTTAGCTACATTAAACTTATGGCTTTTCAAAAAACTTTTAATAGTACTTTTTAAAAAATTAAGTTAACGAGAAATCTAATCTATCAAAGGATTATACTTTTTTAATTATAATAAACCTAAAATGATTGGATTAGAAAGAAACCTAATTGTATTAAAAATTATGCAACTATTATGACCATTTATTGTTACATCTATAGCAAGTGTTTCATAAATAATATCTCTAGAAGATAACGGATGGCCATCTTTAACTTCTACATGTATGCATTTAGTTTTTTGTATTAACAGTATTCTATGTCTTTTAACAAACTCTTCATCTAAAAAATAAGTTGAAGCTCTTGAATCTATCAAGGCACTGGCTTTTTAATTATTAGGTCTTAAATATATATCTATTATAAAATAAGGAGAGGATTCTGAGGAGAAGATAGGTCCTTCATTTGTATAAGATTCTAATCATACAATCTCTATTGTAGCTGGACAAATTTATTTTTTAAAATTTTTTCATCTTTAATAGTCATACTCTTTATTTTGTAGTAGCATTGTTTCTTTGGACAATGTTGAGTAGTGTACTTAGCTTCTCCACAATATAAACATAGGCCTTCTTGACAACAACAAATTTTTTTTTGTTCAATAAGAAGTTTAAAATATATTATATCAATTTGTATGTCTTCTATTTTCAAATGTTTAGATTGAGAGATCGTTGGTATTGTCATTGAATTATAATAGCATAGAGGTTTTCTTGTACAATTATTAGATTAAACTCAAAAAGCTAATTATCATACTTCACAGCAAAATTAATTGCTTAGTTCAATGTCTAAGGATCAAATAAGTTGAGCATCAATTTTTTTATCTCATATTATAATCTGTAGAAAAATTGATCAATAAGAGCAGCATTGTCTCACTTGACATCAATTACTAGTTGTCAAAATTATGAAGCATATGATATCATTGATTGATTTTTTTGTCATAAGATACAAATTTTATTGGTTGCAACACAAATTATATCATGTTCTCTATATATGGATAAAAAATCTATCAAAAAAGCCTCCAAATTATCCAATATTGGATCTTGTTCTTCAAAAAAAGATGAAAAACCATAATAATGCTGAACCTAAAAGAAGTATAGTATTAAATCTAACTTGTGATCTTGGCATTGGAAAGCTTTAGAGTTGAAGTTCAATCACAAATTATATTTGATTGATAAATCTTTAAAACTTGAATTTTGTGCCATTAAACTTTTCAAGTAAGGCAACTCTCAATTCTTTAATATTGGAAGGATATTCTATTATAGAAAAAGAGATGTAATTTAGTGTAGATATTGAAGAAGCTCCAATTATATCTATATCTTCACTTCTTCTCATTTTTATTACTCCAAGTGGCAATAAATTGAGTTGATGCATCATAAACATCAACTGCCTTAATTGTTCTAGTATTTGAACTATTACACTCTTCATTTCAAGAAGCTTTGCCATGATGACACTTTAAAAAAAAATATTGAATATCACTCAAGACAAGCAAAAGAGAGGACTTGAGAACAAAGAAGATACTAAGATCAATAATAGTTTAGAAGAAGATAATCCATAATTTCTAATATGCTTATTTCTTATCAAGAAAAAGAGATAATCTACTCTTAATTAAGAAAAGACAAAGCTCTAATATTATATGTATACTCTTATCAATTTATTAAGGACATGAATTAGAAGAAGATGTATAAACTTAAAAAATCTATGTTAAAAGAAAAATGACAAAATAATATATATATATATATATATATATATATATATATATTAAAAAGAAACTAAAATATTTATTGCCAAAAGATAAAGAAACTAAAGACTCTTAAATCTAGAATAGAAGCAAGAAAAGAGTTGACAAGAGTAAAGAAGGCTTTACTTTTATCTTTATATATACTATCTACGTAGGATCTATGTAGCAACATTCTATAGGACCTCCAAAAACATATTGACTTTGCATGACACATAACTTGACTTACAAGGCAAGCTTTTTTATTTGGCTACCACATAGTTAGCTTATTCTACAAGCTACCAATATATGTGGTACATGGATTGCTTGTTGACTAAGTTTCTAACCTACCAATTAACTATAAACATATATAAAGTCAAAATAGCATCTAAGAAGCTTCTTGGAAGCTTTTCTAAAAGATATTATGAAATTAATTTTACATATCTAGATAATGATGAGAATAGGTATATATCCGTGATAATTATTTCTTAGCATCTATTTTAAAAAGAATTTATCATTCTTGAATCAATTATATTATCTTTAAGGTTGTGATAATTGCAATATCTTAATTCGCAAGTTGGTAAATAATGGCTCCTAGGTTGAATTTGCTAGCTATTGGTTCTCTATTTTTTTAGTACTAAAAATATAAAAAAACTATAAATAAGAATAAAAGAAAAAATAAAATATTTTTTAAACTGTAGTTCTTTGATAACAAAGATTTTTTATTTTTTTTAACTTAATTTCGATGGATGTCATTGATGAAAAATATCAATCTTCTTTGCTATATTTATAAGATCCTTGATTGATTTTCATGTAAATTTATTAATATCATATTTGTGCTAATAAAAAAGATATTTTAACCTATTTTGGTTTTGCCTTGAGTCTAAGCCTTCTTCAATCTCATTTAGTTATTATCTACTTTTATAAGGAGAAGTGGCAATTGTCATCTTCTTGATATATTTATTGTCTGATATGGCTCTAAAAGAGATGTACAAAATATAAGATAGATCTTCATAGACTTTGGTAGATATAATCAATAAGCAACTAGATTAAAATATTTACATAAAGAAAATGGTCCAAATCTACAGTAATTCAACTTATCACAAAGACAAATAGTCTTGATATTGTGACAAAGTAATCATATCTTATCATCAATATGGAATTGAAGTTGTTCCTTGCAATAAGCATCTTCATTAATCTTTTGTAGTTCTTGAGCTTTTTTTAATTGCGCCTTTATTATTGCATGTAGCTTTGACAAATAATTTGTCAAATCTTCTACTGTAGGATTATCAACTTTTAATAATAAAGAATTTTTGATCTTCAACAAATATCACATGATTGTACAAAGTCTTTAACAATCTTTTATATTTGAGGCCACCAAAAATCTTTAGATATTAGCTCCAAAGTTTTGTTGTATCTAAAATATCCATGTGCTAGAAAGTTGTGATAAGTTTGAAGAATACATAATTATACTTTATCTTTTCAAATATATAATTACTCTTCAAAATAGAATAGATTATTTTTGAATTCAAATTTAGAAGTATTATGAGATTTAGAAGAATTATTTTTAATATTATAAATAAGTAGATCAAAGGACATATTCAATTAAATTTACTTGAAAAAGATTAAATCAATAATTAATATTGATTTTATTACTTAAAGATGGAAATATTCTAGCTGTCAAGGACAAGAACTCGATGAAAAAATAATTCAGACAAGTGAGCCTTCACTCAAAGAGAGGTAACAAAATATATATAAACAAGTATATATATTGAAATAGAAACAAGAATGGCTATTACCAAAAGACAAGAAAACTAGAGACCCTTGAAACTAGACTAGAAGCAAGAAAGGAGTTGATAAGAGTGAAGAAGCCTTCACTCTTGTCTCTATATATACTATCTAACTAGGGGCTACATGGCGACATTCTATAGGACCTCCAATATGTGTTGACTTTGTAGGACACATGCCTTGACTTACAAGGCAAGTTTTTTTACGAGTGGGCCACATAGTTAGCTTGATCTTCAAGCTAACAACATGTGTGGCACATGGCCAACTTGTTGACCACGTTTCTAATCCAAAAAGTCAATTAAAGACACTTATGAAGTCAAAACAACGTCTAGGAAGCTTCTAAGAAGCTACCATATTAAATATTATAGAATTAACTTACTTTTATCTACTTTTACTTACTTCTACCTATTTATATATGTAATTATTAGCTTACATGATTATGGCCGTGACATTATCCCCCCTTCTAGAGACGAGTTCCATGAAGAGCAGTCATCATATGTTGAGAAAATCTATGATATGACAAATTATATTTTACACATACTCTGATCTTTGTTCTCTTCGAAGATGATTGATAGGACCTCTCAACCATCAGTAGTGTCCCATACCAGGGTGGGAAGACCACCCAGTTATTTGATCATTGTTGAGGCCTTCGTAACTTCCTTCGAATAGAATATTTGGAACACCATCAGGAGTTGTTCCTACCTCTAGTAAAATCACCAAACATCAGAAGTCCCTTCCCAAATCGTGATACCAAACACGTTGTATGTCGCCATCTATTCGAGGAAGAACATGTCATTCTTGAAGATCTTCATCTCGATTACGTCGTCTTGAAGGTTGTGACAATCGTAATGTCTCGTCCCGCAGGTCAGCAAATGAAGGCTCTTGAGTTGAATCCGCTGGTTGTTGGTTCTCCATCTCCTGAGCGTTACTACTACAACGAAGCTACGAACAAGAATTGAAAGTAGATTGTTATCTTGCCTAGATGTTGTTTCTTTTATAAAGAAGATTTTTATCTTGATTTTGATGGATGTCGTCGATAAAAAGCCTCCATCGCCTTTGTTGCATTTGCAAGATTCTTTCTTGACTCCCATGTGCATTCACTAATACCATATCCGCGCCAATGGACAAGATAATCTAATTTATTTTGGCATCGCCTTGAATCTAGGACTTCTTCTACTTCAAACTCTTCATTATTGTCCACTTCTATAAGAGGAGGTGGAGCTTGTCGTCTTCTTGGTATGTCCACTGTCTTGTATGGTTCAAGAAGAGACACGTGGAATACTGGATGGATTTTCATTGACTCTAGTAGATGTAAACGATATGCAACTGGATTGATTTGTGCACAAATAAAAAAATGGTCCCAGCCTTCGATAGTCCAACTTGTCACAAGGACGAGTGGTCTTGATATTGTGACAAAGTAGCCATATCTTATCACCCAAGAGGAATGGTGGTTGTTCCTTTCGATAGACATCCGCATTGACCTTTTGTTGTTCTTAAGCCTCTTTTAACTACGCCTTCGTCGTTGCATGTAGCTTTGATAAATGAATCACCAAATCTTTTGTAGCATGATTATCAACTTTTGAAAAGTCAAAAGTATCAAGTTATGGATGATAACCATAATTAGCAAAGAAAGGTGTTTGTTTTATAGAAGAATATACCATGTTATTGTAAGCAAACTCTGCCAATGGCAAAAGAATTGTCCAATCATCTTATTGGTAGTTAATAGTATATCTTAAATATTACTCCAAAACTTGATTAACACGCTCCGTTTATCCATCAGTTTGAGGATGGAATGTCGAAGATAGTTTTATATCCACTTTAAGAATCTTGAAAAGAGTCCGCCAAAATCTTGATATAAATTGAGTTCTCCTATCTAATATAATATCCTTGGATAATCTATGATAGCGATAGATATTGTTAAAAAAGAGCTTAGCTATTTCTTCACATGTGATAGATTTTGTACATGGTACAAAATGTGCCATCATGGTAAAACGATCTACTATCATGAATATAGAATCATAAGAACCTAAGATTGGAAGATCCGTGATGAAGTCCATAGAAACGGAAGACCATGGTTGTTCTGGAATGGGTAATGGCTGAAGAAGTCCAAAAGGTCGATGACAAGGAGTTTTTGATCTTGAACAAACATCACATGATTATATAAAATCTTTGACTGCCTTCCACATTTGAGGCCACCAAAAATCCCTAGATATCAGCTCCAAAGTCTTATTATATCCAAAATGTCCTGTTGCTAGGAAGTCGTGACGAGCTTGAAGAACACGTAAACGTGCTTCTCTTTCTGGAACATATAGGCATCCTTTGAAATAGAATAGGTTGTTCTTGAATTCAAATTTAGAGGGATCATGATATTTAGAAGTATTGTTCTTGATATCACAAACAAGAGGATCTGAAGACATACTTAACTGGACTTGCTTAAGAAAAGTTAAATCAACAATCAATGTTGATTTTATTGCTCAAAGATGAAATTACTCCGGCTTCAAGAGAACCATTCTTTGTTGCTCAAAAGCTGCATCTCCTTCTTTTGGTGCAAGATAAGAACATCTAGATAAGGCATCAGATAAACCTTGTTGTTTTTTTGGCTGATAAGTGATGATAAACTCGAATCTTGATAAAGACATGCTTCAACGAGCTTGGCGACGATTTAATACACATACTGACATAAAATATTCGAGGTTCTTGTGATCCGTATACACGGTGACTAGACTAGAAGCGCCTTCTAGATAATGATGCCATTCTTGAAAAGAATCCACAATTACAAGAAGTTCTTTGTCGTGGATCTTATAATTGATTTCTGTTGCTGAAAATTTTCTTGAATGAAAGGCTACTGGATGAAGTTTGTCATCTGTTCCCATTTGTGATAAAATCGCACCCAGAGCAAAGTCCGATGCATCTGTTTCCATAAAAGAATGCTTTGGAAAAATCAACACGATACAAGATTGGTGCAGAAAAAAATGCTGTCTTTAAAGATTCAAAAGCAACTCTCGTTTCTTCATTCCATTGGAATTTGTCTTTACAAGTCAAACGTGTAAGTGGAGTTGCAACTCGAGAGAAGTCTTTGATGAAGATCCGATAGTAGTTGGCAAATCCCAAAAAACATTGGACATCTCTTACCATTTTTGGGGTCTTCCAATCTATAATAGTTTGAACTTTCTTAGGATCCATCATAAGTCCATCATTTGAAATGATGTAACTTAAGAAATCGACTTGAGTAGTGTGGAATATACACTTTTCTATCTTTGTATAGAGTCCTGCATCTCTTAATTTTTGTAACACACGACGAACATGAAGTTCATATTCTTCTAGATTCTTAGAATTGATCAAGATGTCGTCTAGATAACATACCACAAAATCGTCCAAAAACTCTCAAAAAACATCATTCAATAGATGTTGAAAAGCTGCTAGTGCATTTGTAAGTCCAAAAGGCATGATGTTGTATTCAAAATGTCCATACCTAGTTCGAAATGCAGTCTTCTATTCATCTCCTTCTTTGATGCGTACTAGATTGTATGCTCTTCGAAGTTCTATTTTTGTATAGATCTTAGCTTGATTCAGCTGATCAAGAAGTCCAGATATTAAAGGTAGTGGATACCTATTCTTGATGGTAATCTTATTGAATCCTCAATAATCAACACACATCTGCATTGATCCATCTTTTTTCTTCACAAATAGAATTGGAGCTCCTGCTGGAGATTTAGAATGGCGTATGAAATTCTTGGCTAGATTTTCTTCAATATACTCCTTGAGTTCAGCCAACTCATTTTGTAATAAACTATAGATTGGTCCGAATGGCAGTTGTGCTCCTTCTTGAAGCTCAATTGAGCAATCATGGACGATGTTCCAAGAGTGTATCCGCATTTTCTTTTCAAATACATCTTGAAATTCTTGATATTGGCTTGGAATGCCACTTAAAGTCTTTTTACTGGTAGAAACAGGTGTAGCATAAATAATGTATGATGATTCTTTCATAGCAGCATGCAAAAAAGCTTTTGCACCTGTAAATACGGGTTTAATTGAACTAGACTTATGACTCTCTACTTGATTAATTATACTATTAGTTATACTTTTAGAGAAAGTAAGAGTTTGAAAAATCTAGTCTATTTGAGGGTTTTATTTTTTTAACCACGATAAACCTAAAATGACTAGATTTGAGGGAGATCTAATAATATTAAATACTACAAAACTATTATGACCATTGATTATTATTTCTATAGGAAGGATTTCATGAGTAATATCTCCAAGAGACAATGGACGACCATCTATGACTTCTACATGAAGAGGTTTAGTTTTCTTTATTAAAGATATGCTATGTCTTTTAGTAAATTCTTTATCTAAAAAACACGCTGAGGCTCCTGAATCCAATAAGGCAGAGACTTTGTAATGTTTAGGTCCTAAAGTAACATTTAATGTAAAACAAGGAGAGGGCTCTGAGGAGAGAATAGGACCTTTACTAGATGTTGTGCAAGGTTCCAGCCGCACGGTCCCTATTGTAGCTGGACAAACTTATTTTTCGACATATTGTCTTCTTTTACAGCCATACTCTGCATTTTTTGATTGCGTCATTTCTTTAGACAATGTTGAGCAGTGTGCTTTGGTTCTCCACAATATAAACATAATCCTTTTTGACGACGACGAGTCTTTTCTTGCTCAGTAAGAGGTTTGAAACGTACTACATCAATTTGCATATCCTCTACTTCCGAATGTTTGTGTTGAAGAGGTGTTGGTGTTGCCATTGAATTATAGTAACGTTGAGGTTCACTTGTATGGTTCTCAGATCAAAATTCAAAAAGGCGATTGTCATACTTCACAGCAAAGTCAATTGCTTGACTCAATGTTTGAGGATCAGGTAAGTTGAGCATTAATTTTTTTACCTCATATTGTAATCCGTAGAGAAATTGGCTAATAAGTGCAGCATCATCCCACTTGATATCAATTACAAGTTGTCAAAATTGTGAAGCATATAACGTTACTGATCGATTGCCTTGTCATAAAATACGAATCTTATTGGTTGCAACACGAATTGCATCATGCTCTCCATACATGGATCGAAACTCCACCAAAAAAGCCTCTATATTATCCAATATTGGATCTCTCCATTCAAGAAAAGATGAAAACCACGATAGTATTGAACCTGAAAGAAGTATACCAATGAATCTAACTTGTGATCCTAGAGTTGGATAGCTTTGGAGTTGAAGTTCAATCACCAGTTGCACTTGATTGATAAATCCTCGAAACTTGGATCTAGTGCCATCAAACTTCTCGGGTAGTACAATTTTTGATTTTCTAACATTTGAAGGGCGTTCCACCATAGGAGAAAAGACATGGTTTGGTGCAGATGTTGAAGCAACTTCAACCATTTCTATATCTTCACTTCCTATCAATCTTGTTGCTCTTTGTGGTGGTAAATTGAGTTGATGCATCACAAGCATTAACTCCCTCAATTGCTCTTGAATTTGTGCCATTGCACTCTTCATTTCGAGAAGTTCTGCTATGATAACACTTAGAATAGAGAGGACGTCTACTATCGCTCAAGACAAATAGAAGAGAGGACTTGAGGACAAAGAAAATGATAAGGACAATATCAGTTTAGAAGAAGGTAATCCGCAACTTCTAATATGCTTATATCTTATCAAGAAAAAGGGGTAATCCACTCTTAATCAAGATTAGACAAAGCTCTCATATTGTAGGTGTATTCTTGTCAATCTGTCAAGGACAAGAACTCGATGAAAAAAAAATTCAGACAAGTGAGCCTTCACTCAAAGAGAGGTAACAAAATATATATAAACAAGTATATATATTGAAATAGAAACTGGAATGGCTATTGCCAAAAGACAAGAAAACTAGAGACCCTTGAAACTAGACTAGAAGCAAAAAAGGAGTTGACAAGAGTGAAGAAGCCTTTACTCTTGTCTCTAAATATACTATCTAACTAGGGACTACGTGGCGACGTTCTATAGGACCTCCAATATGTGTTGACTTTGTAGGACACATGCCTTGACTTACAAGGCAAGTTTTTTTACGAGTGGGCCACATAGTTAGCTTGATCTTCAAGCTAACAACATGTGTGGCACATGGCCAACTTGTTGACCACGTCTCTAATCCAAAAAGTCAATTAAAGACACTTATGAAGTCAAAGCAGCGTCTAAGAAGCTTCTAAGAAGCTATCATATTAAATATTATAGAATTAACTTACTTTTACCTACTTTTACTTACTTCTACCTATTTGTATATGTAATTATTAGCTTACATGATTATGGCCGTGACACTAGCTTCAATATAATTATTTTTTATTGATCAAAAGATACATCTAAGATAAAAACATCTAAAAAGGATGTTTGACAAACCTTGTTGTTTTTACATGTCAAATAATAATATAGCCATTAGGTAAAAGAAAAAAGAAAATATTTTATTATAAAAGAGACTATATAAAAAGATAAAGTAAAAAAATATAGATAAAAGATAGACAAATAATTAAGTCTTGTAGTATTGAAATTGTCTTTATAAAAATTGATTTTACTTACTTTGTATGGCTATAAATAAGGCAAAATAAGATAGATTAGAAAAATAAAGAATGTAATCATATGTAAGAAGAAATTAGGAATTTATTTTAGCAAACATGACCAAAAAAAATAATAATTGATACCAAGAGAGGACCTATTGCCAACAAGGATCGAAATCAAATCTTAAGGTACAAAACCAAGCACCTATACTATTTCTAAAGGTTCTTTTCTTTACTTGAAAGTGGAATTTGAGAGTAAACTTGTTTGAGCTCTTTTGAGTATTAAATTTGAAGGAATTGAGTTTTTAATAAATTTGTAAGAGCTTTAGAAAGTCAAGATTATTTTGGATCACTTTGATTTTTGTGAAATAAAATAAAGCTGATATTTTGGATAATTTTGTGAGTTTTATAATAAATCTATAGGTGAATTTTTTTTTTTGATTCATGAATATAGATGTGTTTGATGTAAGCTATGAATTTGAATTTAATCAAATGATTATGTTTAAGGTTATTGAAATTCAAGTAGATTGAGGTCTCAAGAATTTGAGTTTAAAGATTACTTAGATTAACTAAGATCTTTAGCAATTTGCCACTTGGAATGAAATAAAAATTATTTATATAAATTGTAGACTTAATTTGTAACATTTATGTGAATTTTGAAATTAATTTAATAATATAAGGAGGAAATAATGGCATTGAGAGCTCAACATGAAGATTGAAGAAAAAGACTACATAACACCTAAATGGATTATGTTGTATTTCTCTCAATTGATATGTGCAATTGATCTCATTTTTTTTCTTCTTTTTTTAACTAAGTTTTTGAAAAGTATGCAAATTTTGAGTTAATATGAATAATTTTATTATTAATTTTTGAAGTTTCAATTTATTGTAGGATTTATTAAGAATTTATTTAGAATTTAAGATTTGATTAGGTTTAATCTAGGATTTAGGATTTATTTAGGATTTATTTAAGACTTTATTAAGATTTATTAGGATTTTATTAGAGTTTGATCTAAGATTTGATTAAGGTTTATAATTTATTTAGGATTGATTTAAGGCTTCATTAGAATTTAATTAAGATTTGATTTAAAATTTGATTAAGATTTAAGATTTATTTAAAATTGATTTAGAGTTTTATTGGAATTTAATTAGGATTTAAAATTTGATAAGAACTTGACTAGGATTGATTTATGATTTGATTAGGTTTTGATCTAGGATTAGAATTTATTAATTGATTAAGATTTGATCTAAGATTTTATTAGTATATTATTAAGATTTGATCTAGATTTTATTTAAGATTTGATTTGAGTTGATTTAGAATTTTATTAAATTTTATTAGGAATTATATTAAAATTATATTAGAATTTAATTACAATTTATAATTTCAATATTTATTTAATATTTATTTGATATTTTTTAAATATTTTTTATTATATATATATATATATATATATATATATATATATATATTTTAAGGTTAATTTATGATTTCTTCATGTTTCTTTTATAAATTCTTTAAGACTCTTTTGGAATTTAATTAAAAATTAATTAGTATTATTATGATTTAATTGAAGTTTAGTTAAAATTCTATTAGAATTTTTAAGATCTTCTTGTTGCAATTTCCATTTTACGTTCTACAGTCAAGCGCTTGGTGCATTTTCAAGTAAACTTCACAAAATCTAATATTGGATTGATAAGTGAACTTAAAATAAAATCTTGATTAATCCATGCTCCAACAAGTTTGATAAAAATTCAAAATACATATTGACATGAAATACTTAAGATTCTTGTAATTTTTATATATGGTAATTATACTAGAAGCACCTTTTAGATGATGACACCATTCTTAAAAATAAATCCATGATTGCAAGAAGTTTTTTATCGTCGATCTTGTAGTTAATCTTGGCTATTAAAAATATCTTGAAATTGAACACTATTAGATAGAGCATGTCATTTGCTCCCATTTGTGATAAAATCTATAGCAAAGTCTAATGTATTTGTTTTTTTAAAAAATACCTTAAAAAATTCAATACAATACAAAATTAGTACAAAAATAAATGATGTCTTTAAGGCTTCAAAACATATTTTAACTTCTTTGCCCTATTCAAATTTGTCTATACATGTCAAACATGTAAGAAGAGCCGCAACTTGAAAAAAAATCTTGATGAAGATCTCATAATAATTGGCAAATTTTTAAAAATATTTCAAATCTTCAATTATTTTTGAAATCTTGTAATTTATAATAGTCTTAATTTTCTTAGGATCCATCATAAGGCCATCATTTGAAATGAAATATCTTAAGAAATCAATTTGAATAGTGTAAAATATCCACTTATCCATCTTAGCATATAATCCTACATCTCTTAGTTTTTATAATATATAAAAAATATGAAATTCATGATCTTTTGTGTTTTTAGAATAGATTAAGATGATCTTTATATAATAGATAAAAAATTCATTAAAGAACTCACAAAAGACATCATTTATTAGATATGAAAAAT
This sequence comes from Physcomitrium patens, assembly GCF_059467195.1. NCBI lineage: Eukaryota > Viridiplantae > Streptophyta > Bryopsida > Funariales > Funariaceae > Physcomitrium > Physcomitrium patens. The sequence continues at coordinate 7,568,554 of NC_143432.1, forward strand.
AGCTGATGTATTTGTGAGTCTAAAAGGCATGACATTATATTCAAAATATCTATACCTAGTTTGAAACACAATTTTTCATTCATCTTTTTTTTTTTAATGTGTATGAATTTATATGCTCCTTATAGATCTATTTTAGTATAGATCTTTGCTTGATTGAATTGATTAAGAAGTCTTGAAATTAAAGATAGAAAATACATATTCTTGATGGTGATCTAGTTGAATCTTTGATAATCCACACATTTGTAGAGATCCTTTTTTTTTCTTCACAATTAAGATAAGAATCCTTATTAGAGATTTTATATAACAAATGAAGTTTTTAGCTAAGCTCTTATAAATATTCTCCTTGAGTGCATTCAACTTACTCTATGATAAGCTGTATATTGGTTCAAATGGTGGTTAACCTCCTTCTTAAAGATCATTGAAATAATCATAAGGACAATGCTCTAA